>NC_084563.2:5757098-5904598 GCF_033978685.3 Nerophis lumbriciformis | reverse complement strand
GTAGCTGAGATAGGCTCCAGCGCCCCCTGCGACCCCAAAGGGAATAAGCGGTAGAAAATGGATGGATGGATATATATATATGCATATACACACACGCACATATACATATATATATATATATATATATATATATATATATATATATATATATATATATATATATAGCGTTGCTTTTGAAAAGAAAAATATCAAAATGTTGACATTTTGGAGATCGCCAGCTCCAATTATCGGTGATTGGTGCGTCTTTGGCGCCACCTGCTGGTGTTGCAAGTTGCTGCCTCAGGTCTGAAGTTGCTGATGGAAACTGAAGCTCGTCTTACCTGCGATGTTGACCGTCAGCTCACCTGGACCACAGGTGTCACATTACGTCACCACTCTTTGATTTTTCCACCCGGGGTGGACCGCTAACACTATTATGTTAGATCCACTATGGACTGGACTCTCACTATTATGTTAGATCCACTATGGACTGGACTCTCACACTATTATGTTAGATCCACTATGGACTGGACTCTCACTATTATGTTAGATCCACTATGGACTGGACTCTCACTATTATGTTAGATCCACTATGGACTGGACTCTCACTATTATGTTAGATCCACTATGGACCGGACTCTCACACTATTATGTTAGATCCACTATGGACTGGACTCTCACACTATTATGTTAGATCCACTATGGACTGGACTCTCACACTATTATGTTAGATCCACTATGGACTGGACTCTCACACTATTATGTTAGATCCACTATGGACTGGACTCTCACACTATTATGTTAGATCCACTATGGACTGGACTCTCACACTATTATGTTAGATCCACTATGGACTGGACTCTCACTATTATGTTAGATCCACTATGGACTGGACTCTCACACTATTATGCTCGATCCACTCGACGTCCATTGCACCGGTCGCCCTAGAGGGGCCAATTTTATGGCAATATTTTTATTAAAACCAACATTTTTTTGGTTTGTTATAAAATCTGCCTCATATAATTAAAGTCGAAAAACGGCCCTAATTTTATTTTATGATTTGCGTTTCAGAATTGGAACTAGAATTGGACGATACACGGACTGTTATCCTTTTGCAATGTCGAAAAGCAATCACCGGATCGAAACAGTTTCCGGTACTGTTTTGTTCCTTTTTTGTTTTTCTTGACTGGTGAATGTAATTTTTGTTGTATGAAATAAATAATTATTATCAATCAAACCGTTTTTAAACCATTTTGTGTTACTTCAACCCCCCAAAAATAAGCCTTTGTTTTTCCAATTACATCGTTTGTATTTCAAAATAAAATAAAAAATAACCAATGTTTTTTGATTTTTTCCAAAGAATGACCAAAATACACACTTGTCCTTTTTTATAGTTAAAGTATTTAGATTCACACAAACGTTTTATTTTCATGTTAGATTTCATATAACAAAAAATAAAATCACCAATCAACAGAAACGACCAAAATAGAGCAAAAACGCGGAGCCGGAAGTAGTTGTTTAAAAGCCAAAACAGCCAACTGACGTTTGGAAAAAGAAAAAAAAAACAGTGTTGTGTTGCAGCCGGTGTCAAGATATGTATCTGCTCTTTCTGACGAACAATTTTTTTTAGTCTGTTTTTTTTGTTCAGGTCAGTCCGCAGTTTCGTCTTCAACTGTCAACTTCCGGTTCCGGTGTCGGAATGTCAAACAAAAAAACATCCGTTTTGTTTAGTTGTTTAAACGTCTTTTTTTTTTACTTTTTCCTAAACAATAATATAAAATTAAAATCGAACCATTTTTTCAGATCTCATTATTGCCCCTTTACCCTAAAAAAAAAAAAAAAATAAATAAATAAATAAATAAAAATAAAAGCTTCGTTTTTATTCTTTATTTTTTCAAAATAAAAAGAATATAATTGATTTACAAAAAGAAAAGATTGACTGTGAAAAAAAAAAAGCGCTTCACTTTGGGATCACATGACAAATTATGTCATGTCACCTGAGACGCACCTGAAAGCGACACCTCGTTGCCAGCACTCGGATGGAAAACCTTCTGGCTTGGATCTGGGCTCATTTTGTGCAAGATGCCCGTTCAGATCCCGGACGACTCGGACTTCTCGTCCTTCAAAGACCAGTGCCTGAGCGCGGATGGCTGGACCAGGCGCTACCACAAGGGTGGGCTGACCGTGTGGTGTAGCCCGGATGAAGGCAGGAGCCTACAAAAGATCAAGGTGAGTTTCATTCACACCTCTTCTTCACCTGTTTGGAGTTTCTCCCGGGAAAGACAAAGAATGAAACACCTGACGATAGTTTGGCTTCAAACACCTCAATTCTTTGCTTTTTTTCATTGAACACGTACCTCCGCGAGCACATAGCTGACTCCTGAATTTTGGATGAGGTGGTATTGAGTTACATGACGGATGGAAAAGCTCCTAGGGATGAACACATCATCGACATGAAAGGCCAAACAATTCTAATTATCTTCATAAAGCAGGTCTTTGACCTTTCCCAGGCCAAGGGCCCCAAACTAATGGACAGACGGAGCGGGGCCTCGACTTATAGGACATTGTGTTCAAAATGAAACAGCTCCTAATGCTACCTGCTTGCACATGATATCACACACAGGTAAACACTCTGCAGGACTGCTTGTATCGCACATGATATCACACAAAAGTAAACACTCTGCAAGACTGCTTGTATCACACATGATATCACACACAAGTAAACACTGCAGAAGTGCTTGTATCACACATGATATCACACACAAGTAAACACGCTGCTTGTATCGTACATAGTATCACACAAAAGTAAACACTCTGCAAGACTGCTTGTATCACACATGACATCACACACAAGTAAACACTCTGCAGGACTGCTTGTATCACACATGATATCACACACACAAGTAAACACTACAGAACTGCTTGTATCACACATGATATCACACACAAGTAAATACTCTGCAGGACTGCTTGTATCGCATATGATATCACACACAAGTAAACACACTGCAGGACTTCTTGTATCACACATGACATCACACACAAGTAAACACTCTGCAGGACTGCTTGTATCACACATGATATCACACACACAAGTAAACACTACAGAACTGCTTGTATCACACATGATATCACACACAAGCAAATACTCTGCAGGACTGGTTGTATCGCATATGATATCACACACAAGTAAACACACTGCAGAACTTCTTGTATCGCACATGATATCACACACAAGTAAACACTGCAGAACTGCTTGTATCACACATGATATCACACACTAGTAAACACTGCAGAAGTGCTTGTATCACACATGATATCACACACAAGTAAACACGCTGCTTGTATCGTACATGGTATCACACACAAGTAAACACTCTGCAGGACTGCTTGTATCACACATGATATCACACACAAGTAAACACTCTGCAGGACTGCTTGTATCGCACATGATATCACACACAAGTAAACACACTGTAGGACTTCTTGTATCGCACATGATATCACACACAAGTAAACACTCTGCAGGACTGCTTGTATCGCACATGATATCACACACAAGTAAACACTCTGTAGGATTGCTTGTATCGCACATGACATCACACACAAGTAAACACTCTGCAGGACTGCTTGTATCGCACATGATATCACACACAAGTAAACACTGCAGAAGTGCTTGTATCACACATGATATCACACACAAGTAAACACTCTGCAGGACTGCTTGTATCGCACATGATATCACACACAAGTAAACACTGCAGAAGTGCTTGTATCACACATGATATCACACACAAGTAAACAATCTGCAGGACTGTTTGTATCGCACATGATATCACACACAAGTAAACACTCTGCAGGACTGCTTGTATCGCACATGATATCACACACAAGTAAACACTGCAGAAGTGCTTGTATCACACATGATATCACACACAAGTAAATACGCTGCTTGTATCATACATGGTATCACGCAAAAGTAAACACTATGCAAGACTGCTTGTATCACACATGATATCACACACAAGTAAACACTCTGCAGGACTGCTTGTATCACACATGATATCACACACAAGTAAACACTGCAGAACTGCTTGTGTCACACATGATATCACACACAAGTAAACACTCTGTAGGACCGCTTGTATCACACATGATATCACACACAAGTAAACACTCTGCAGGACTGCTTGTATCACACATGATATCACACACAAGTAAACACTGCAGAACTGCTTGTGTCACACATGATATCACACACAAGTAAACACTCTGTTGGACCGCTTGTATCACACATGATATCACACACAAGTAAACACTCTGCAGGACTGCTTGTATCACACATGATATCACACACAAGTAAACACTGCAGAACTGCTTGTATCACACATGATATCACACACAAGTAAACACTCTGCAGGACTGCTTGTATCACACATGATATCACACACAAGTAAACACTGCAGAACTGCTTGTGTCACACATGATATCACACACAAGTAAACACGCTGCAGGACTGTTTGTATTGCACATGATATCACACACAAGTAAACACTCTGCAGTACTGCTTGTATCACACATGATATCACATACAAGTAAACACTGCAGAACTGCTTGTATCACACATGATATCACACACAAGTAAATACTATGCAGGACTGCTTGTATCGCATATGATATCACACACAAGTAAACACACTGCAGAACTACTTGTATCACACATGACATCACACACAAGTAAACACTCTGCAGGACTGCTTGTATCACACATGATATCACACACAAGTAAACACTCTGCAGGACTGCTTGTATCATACATGATATCACACACAAGTAAACACTCTGCAGGACTGCTTGTATCACACATGATATCACACACAAGTAAACACGCTGCTTGTATCGTATATGGTATCACACAAAAGTAAACACTCTGCAAGGCTGCTTGTATCACACATGATATCACACACAAGTAAACACTCTGCAGGACTACTTGTATTGCACATGATATCACACACAAGTAAACACTCTGCAGGACTGCTTGTATCGCACATGATATCACACACAAGTAAACACTGCAGGACTGCTTGTATCGGATGTTTTACATGTAGCTGATATCAGCTTCTTCAATTAGCGGTAATATAAATATGAATCATTGTATTTCTTCTCATCCAACTCTCTTCCGGTGGCCGTGAAAGAAGAAGGTGAAGACTTTCTAGGCTGCAGACTAAAGAAGCTGAAGACTTTCTAGGCTGCAGACTAAAGAAGCTGAAGACTTTCTAGGCTGCAGACTAAAGAAGCTGAAGACTTTCTAGGCTGCAGACTAAAGAAGGTGAAGACTTTCTAGGCTGCAGACTAAAGAAGGTGAAGACTTTCTGAGCTGCAGACTAAAGAAGGTGAAGACTTTCTAGGCTGCAGACTAAAGAAGGTGAAGACTTTCTAGGCTGCAGACTAAAGAAGGTGAAAACTTTCTGAGCTGCAGACTAAAGAAGGTGAAGACTTTCTAGGCTGCAGACTAAAGAAGGTGAAGACTTTCTAGGCTGCAGACTAAAGAAGGTGAAGACTTTCTAGGCTGCAGACTAAAGAAGGTGAAGACTTTCTAGGCTGCAGACTAAAGAAGCTGAAGACTTTCTAGGCTGCAGACTAAAGAAGGTGAAGACTTTCTAGGCTGCAGACTAAAGAAGGTGAAGACTTTCTAGGCTGCAGACTAAAGAAGGTGAAGACTTTCTAGGCTGCAGACTAAAGAAGGTGAAGACTTTCTAGGCTGCAGACTAAAGAAGCTGAAGACTTTCTAGGCTGCAGACTAAAGAAGCTGAAGACTTTCTAGGCTGCAGACTAAAGAAGCTGAAGACTTTCTAGGCTGCAGACTAAAGAAGGTGAAGACTTTCTAGGCTGCAGACTAAAGAAGCTGAAGACTTTCTAGGCTGCAGACTGTTTATGTTCAGCAGACAAAATGGCTCCTTTGATAGTGAAGCTGCCTGAAAGCGTCTGGCTGGAAGGACTCACAAGCAACTATTCATGGCTGGTATCAGCTCAGTGGACTTTGCAGGCTGGATGGAAGGACTCACAAGCAACTATTCATGGCTGGTATCAGCTCAGTGGACTTTGCAAAATGCTTCTTTTGAAAGTCAACTCACTCAGCCTGTCTGTCAACATAAACGACCTTCACTTATGTTGGTTCTCCGTGCAGAAAGCTTAAAACCACCAAACAGACCAAGAGTTGTTTGCTCACATTGAGAAGGAAGTCCACCCAGATCTTTTATTCTGGAGGTCTTTCAAAGGAAGTCCACCCAGATCTTTTATTCTGAAGGTCTTTCAAAGGAAGTCCACCCAGATCTTTTATTCTGAAGGTCTTTCAAAGGATGAAACGTAACAATATATTCTACCAACAAGGAGAAAGTGCAACACCACAAAGAACTGGCCGTCTAAAGTTCAGAGCAAACTTTGAAATCCTCGTCCACCTCGCATGCTTGGGTGCACCTAGGTTGCCACGCTTGGCAGGGATCGAAACTGAAAGTTAACTTGGTGTGTGTTTGGACACACACACACACACCTCTGTCCATTCTGCCTTCGTTTTGTTCCTGGTACCTCTTTTTCAGGAACTAATGTGTATTTTCAAGGATAGAAAACATGTCATGTCCTTTTTTGGCGAGACCAAGTCGACAGAGGGTCTAAGTCAACAGCAGGTCCAAGTCGACAGCGGGTCTAAGTCAACAATGAGTCCAAGTTGACAGCGGGTCTAAGTCAACAATGAGTCCAAGTCGACAGCGGGTCCAAGTCAACAGCAGGTCCAAGTCAACAGCGAGTCAAACACGACAGCGGGTCTAAGTCAACAGCAAGTCCAAGTCGACAGCGGGTCTAAGTCAACAATGAGTCCAAGTTGACAGCGGGTCTAAGTCAACAATGAGTCCAAGTCGACAGCGGGTCTAAATCAACAGCAAGTCCAAGTCAACAGCGAGTCAAACACGACAGCGGGTCTAAGTCAACAGCAAGTCCAAGTCGACAGCGGGTCTAAGTCAACAATGAGTCCAAGTTGACAGCGGGTCTAAGTCAACAATGAGTCCAAGTTGACAGTGGGTCTAAGTCAACAATGAGTCCAAGTCGACAGCGGGTCTAAATCAACAGCAAGTCCAAGTCAACAGCGAGTCAAACACGACAGCGGGTCTAAGTCAACAGCAAGTCCAAGTCGACAGCGGGTCTAAGTCAACAATGAGTCCAAGTTGACAGCGGGTCTAAGTCAACAATGAGTCCAAGTTGACAGTGGGTCTAAGTCAACAATGAGTCCAAGTCGACAGCGGGTCTAAGTCAACAACAAGTCCAAGTCGACAGCGTGTCTAAGTCAACAATGAGTCCAAGTTAACAGCAGGTCTAAGTCAACAATGAGTCCAGGTGGACAGCGGGTCTAAGTCAACAATGAGTCCAAGTGGACAGCGGATCTAAGTCAACAACAAGTCCAAGTGGACAGCGGGTCTAAGTCAACAATGAGTCCAAGTTGACAGCGGGTCTAAGTCAACAGCAAGTCCAAGTCGACAGCGGGTCTAAGTCAACAACAAGTCCAAGTGGACAGCGGGTCTAAGTCAACAATGAGTCCAAGTCGACAGTGGGTTTAAGACAACCATAAGTCCAAGTCAACAGCAGGTCTAAGTCAACAATGAGTCCAGGTGGACAGCGGGTCTTAGTCAACAATGAGTCCAAGTGGACAGCGGGTCTAAGTCAACAACAAGTCCAAGTCGACAGCGGGTCTAGGTCAACAACAAGTCCAAGTCGACAGCGGGTCTAGGTCAACAACAAGTCCAAGTCAACAACAAGTCCAAGTCAACAGCGGGTCCAAGTCAACAGCGGGTCTAAGTCAACAACAAGTCCAAGTCGACATCGGGTCTAAGTCAACGATGAGTCCAAGTTGACAGCGGGTCTAAGTCAACAATGAGTCCAAGTTGACAGCGGGTGTAAGTCAACAGCAAGTCCAAGTCGACAGCGGGTCTAAGTCAACAGCGAGTCCAAGTCGACAGCGGGTCTAAGTCAACAGCAAGTCCAAGTGGACAGCGGGTCTAAGTCAACAGCAAGTCCAAGTTAACAGCGGGTCTAAGTCAACAATGAGTCCAAGTCGACAGCAGGTCTAAGTCAACAATGAGTCCAGGTGGACAGCGGGTCTAAGTCAACAATGAGTCCAAGTGGACAGCGGGTCCAAGTCAACAACAAGTCCAAGTCAACAACAAGTCCAAGTCGACAGCGAGTCCAAGTCAACAGTGGGTCTAAGTCAACAATGAGTCCAAGTGGACAGCGGGTCTAAGTCAACAATGAGTCCAAGTTGACAGCGGGTCTAAGTCAACAGCGAGTCCAAGTCAACAGCGGGACTAAGTCAACAATGAGTCCAAGTCAACAGCGGGTCTAAGTCAACAATGAGTCCAAGTGGACATCGGGTCTAAGTCAACAATGAGTCCAAGTTGACAGCGGGTCTAAGTCAACAATGAGTCCAAGTCAACAGCGGGTCCAAGTCAACAGCGGGTCTAAGTCAACAACAAGTCCAAGTCGACATCGGGTCTAAGTCAACAATGAGTCCAAGTTGACAGCGGGTCTAAGTCAACAATGAGTCCAAGTTGACAGCGGGTCTAAGTCAACAATGAGTCCAAGTTGACAGTGGGTCTAAGTCAACAACAAGTCCAAGTCAACAACAAGTCCAAGTCGACAGCGAGTCCAAGCCAACAGCGGGTCTAAGTCAACAATGAGTCCAAGTCGACAGCGGGTCTAAGTCAACAACAAGTCCAAGTCGACACCGGGTCCAAGTCAACAGCGAGTCCAAGTCGACAGCGGGTCTAAGTCAACAATGAGTCCAAGTCAACAGCAGGTCTAAGTCAACAATGAGTCCAGGTGGACAGCGGGTCTAAGTCAACAATGAGTCCAGGCTGACAGCGGGTCTAAGTCAACAATGAGTCCAAGTGGACAGCTGGTCTAAGTCAACCACAAGTCCAAGTCAACAGTGGGTCCAAGTCAACAACAAGTCCAAGTCAACAGCGGGTCTAGGTCAACAACAAGTCCAAGTCGACAGCGGGTCTAAGTCAACAATGAGTCCAAGTTGACAACGGGTCTAAGTCAACAATGAGTCCAAGTCAACAGCAGGTCTAAGTCAACAATGAGTCCAAGTGGACAGCGGGTCTAAGTCAACAGCGAGTCCAAGTCGATACCGGGTCTAAGTCAACAGCGAGTCTAAGTCAACAGCAATTCCGAGTACAAGTCGACAGCTAGTCTAAGTCAACAGCGAGTCCAAGTCGACACCGGGTCTAAGTCAACAGCGAGTCCAAGTCAACAATGAATCCAAGTCGACAGCGAGTCTTAATGAACTTCCTTGAGATGAGTTAAAAAAGTAGTCCTCTCTGGTCAAGTTGTTTGTGGCCATGCTGGACTTTGCTCTGGATCCACACAGACCTGGTCAAGGGTGCCGCCGTGTCGTCATGGGGACTTTGTGGTGACTTTGAGGTGTTTTGTGTTTCAGATGAAAATAGCGTGCAAGGACGTGAGTGCGGAGACTCTGTACGACGTGCTGCACGACACCAGCTACCGCAGGAAGTGGGACAGCAACATGATGGACACCTACGACATCGGCAGGCTGACGGTCAATGCAGACGTGGGATATTACTCCTGTGAGTCACCATCAATGTTGCCTCCATCTCCACTTCTTACTTCTCATCACATGTCTGCAGGGAGGTGTCCCAGTCCACTGAAGAACCGCGACTTTGTGACCATGAGGTCCTGGCTCCCGCTGGGCAGCGACTACCTGATCATCAACTACTCTGTCAAACACCCGGTAAATACAGGATCACTTCTATATTAGTCCAACAGAACTGAACTCAGTAAAACTCCTTCTTCTGTTTGGCCTTCAGCCTCCACCCTGAAGGGTCACCATACAGTGGACAGCAGGTCTAAGTCAACAACCAGTTTAGTCCATTGTCAGTCTAAATCAACCAGTCTTAGTCCACTGTCAGTCTAAATCAACCAGTCTTAGTCCACTGTCAGTCTAAATCAACCAGTCTTAGTCCACTGTCAGTCTAAATCAACCAGTCTTAGTCCACTGTCAGTCTAAATCAACCAGTCTTAGTCCACTGTCAGTCTAAATCAACCAGTCTTAGTCCACTGTCAGTCTAAATCAACCAGTCTTAATCCACTGTCAGTCTAAATCAACCAGTCTTAGTCCCCTGTCAGTCTAAATCAGCCAGTCTTAGTCCACTGTGAGTCTAAATCAACCAGTCATAGTCCACTGTGAGTCTAAATCAACCAGTCTTAGTCCACTGTGAGTCTAAATCAACTGGTCTTAGTCCACTGTGAGTCTAAATCAACCAGTCCTGGTCCCCTGTCAGTCTAAATCAAACAGTCTTAGTCCACTGTCAGTCTAAATCAACCAGTCTTAGTCCACTGTCAGTCTAAATCAACCAGTCTTAGTCCACTGTCAGTCTAAATCAACCAGTCTTAGTCCACTGTCAGTCTAAATCAACCAGTCTTAGTCCACTGTCAGTCTAAATCAACCAGTCTTAGTCCACTGTCAGTCTAAATCAACCAGTCTTAGTCCACTGTCAGTCTAAATCAACCAGTCTTAGTCCACTGTGAGTCTAAATCAACCAGTCTTAGTCCACTGTCAGTCTAAATCAACCAGTCTTAGTCCACTGTGAGTCTAAATCAACCAGTCTTAGTCCCCTGTCAGTCTAAATCAACCAGTCTTAGTCTCCTGTCAGTCTAAATCAACCAGTCTTAGTCCACTGTCAGTCTAAATCAACCAGTCTTAGTCCACTGTCAGTCTAAATCAACCAGTCTTAGTCCACTGTCAGTCTAAATCAACCAGTCTTAGTCCACTGTCAGTCTAAATCAACCAGTCTTAGTCCACTGTGAGTCTAAATCAACCAGTCTTAGTCCACTGTGAGTCTAAATCAACCAGTCTTAGTCCACTGTGAGTCTAAATCAAACAGTCTGAGTCCACTGTCAGTCTAAATCAACCAGTCTTAGTCCACTGTCAGTCTAAATCAACCAGTCTTAGTCCACTGTCAGTCTAAATCAACCAGTCTTAGTCCACTGTCAGTCTAAATCAAACAGTCTTAGTCCACTGTCAGTCTAAATCAACCAGTCTCAGTCCACTGTCAGTCTAAATCAACCAGTCTTAGTCCACTGTCAGTCTAAATCAACCAGTCTTAGTCCCCTGTCAGTCTAAATCAACCAGTCTTAGTCCCCTGTCAGTCTAAATCAACCAGTCTTAGTCCACTGTCAGTCTAAATCAACCAGTCTTAGTCCACTGTCAGTCTAAATCAACCAGTCTTAGTCCACTGTCAGTCTAAATCAACCAGTCTTAGTCCACTGTCAGTCTAAATCAACCAGTCATAGTCCACTGTCAGTCTAAATCAACCAGTCTTAGTCCACTGTGAGTGTAAATCAACCAGTCTTAGTCCACTGTCAGTCTAAATCAACCAGTCTTAGTCCACTGTGAGTCTAAATCAACCAGTCTTAGTCCACTGTGAGTCTAAATCAACCAGTTTTTGTCCACTGTGAGTCTAAATCAACCAGTCTTAGTCCACTGTCAGTCTAAATCAACCAGTCTTAGTCCACTGTGAGTCTAAATCAACCAGTCTTAGTCCACTGTCAGTCTAAATCAACCAGTCCTAGTCCACTGTGAGTCTAAATCAACCAGTCTTAGTCCATTGTGAGTCTAAATCAACCAGTCTTAGTCCACTGTCAGTCTATATTAACCAGTCTTAGTCCACTGTGAATCTAAATCAACCAGTCTTAGTCCACTGTGAGTCTAAATCAACCAGTCTTAGTCCACTGTGACTCTAAATCAACCAGTCTTAGTCCACTGTGAGTCTAAATCAACCAGTCTTAGTCCACTGTCAGTCTAAATCAACCAGTCTTAGTCCACTGTCAGTCAAAATCAACCAGTCTTAGTCCACTGTCAGTCTAAATCAACCAGTCTTAGTCCACTGTCAGTCTAAATCAACCAGTCTTAGTCCACTGTCAGTCTAAATCAACCAGTCTTAGTCCACTGTGAGTCTAAATCAACCAGTTTTAGTCCACTGTCAGTCTAAATCAACCAGTCTTAGTCCACTGTGAGTCTAAATCAACCAGTCTTAGTCCCCTGTCAGTCTAAATCAACCAGTCTCAGTCCACTGTCAGTCTAAAATTTAGACTGACAGTGGACTAAGACTGGTTGATTTACACTCACAGTGGACTAAGACTGGTTGATTTAGACTCTAAATCAACCAGTCTTAGCCCACTGTGAGTCTAAATCAACCAGTCTTAGTCCCCCGTCAGTCTAAATCAACCAGTCTTAGTCCACTGTCAGTCTAAATCAACCAGTCTTAGTCCACTGTCAGTCTAAATCAAACAGTCTGAGTCCACTGTCAGTCTAAATCAAACAGTCTGAGTCCACTGTGAGTCTAAATCAACCAGTCCTAGTTCACTGTGAGTCTAAATCAACCAGTCCTAGTCCACTGTGAGTCTAAATCAACCAGTCTTAGTCCACTGTCAGTCTAAATCAACCAGTCTTAGTCCACTGTGAGTCTAAATCAACCAGTCTTAGTCCCCTGTCAGTCTAAATCAACCAGTCTTAGTCCACTGTGAGTCTAAATCAACCAGTCTTAGTCCACTGTCAGTCTAAATCAACCAGTCTTAGTCCACTGTCAGTCTAAATCAACCAGTCTTAGTCCACTGTCAGTCTAAATCAACCAGTCTTAGTCCACTGTCAGTCTAAATCAACCAGTCTTAGTCCACTGTCAGTCTAAATCAACCAGTCTTAGTCCACTGTCAGTCTAAATCAACCAGTCTTAGTCCACTGTCAGTCTAAATAAACCAGTCTTAGTCCACTGTCAGTCTAAATCAACCAGTCTTGGTCCACTGTCAGTCTAAATCAACCAGTCTTAGTCCACTGTCAGTCTAAATCAACCAGTCTTAGTCCACTGTCAGTCTAAATCAACCAGTCTTAGTCCACTGTGAATCTAAATCAACCAGACTGAGCTGATGTTGCAATTGCCTCGTTAGTCAAAACATGTCTGCTCTGTCTCGCCAGCAACATCCCCCCAAGAAAGACTTTGTGCGAGCTGTGTCTTTGCTCACAGGATATTTCATCCAGTCCGACGGAGCCAACAGCTCCACGCTGTACTACCTGACCCAGGTGGACCCTCGAGGTGAGAGTAGCAAGAGTACGAGCAGCAGTCAGGAATGACAAAAGCTGAGGTGACGTCTGCTCTGCCTGCAGGTTCTTTACCAAAGTGGGTGGTGAACAGAGTCTCTCAGTTTGTGGGCCCCAAGGTAAAGTCAAGTCATGGATCCGCTCCCAAGAAGTTGGTCTTAGTAAAGTGGACTGGTGTGGGTTTTCAGGCAATGAGGAAGATCTACAAGGCGTCCCAGAAGTATCCTGACTGGAAGAAGAAGCACAATCCCAACCTGAAGCCGTGGATGTTTCCCGAGCAGAACACTCTGCCGTGCATCAGCTTGTCGGATCTGACGCTGCAGCATGCTGACTCCTTAGAAAACATCGACGAGAGCGGCTTGAGCGAGGAGAAGACCAACCACAGCGATGACGATGAGACCTGAACATTTCTGTCATGTCCTTCATTCGGTTCTTGGTGGAAATGAAAGATAAGACCGTCGTCATTCTGTCAGTCAAATGTCATTTTCCACGTGTTCCATAAATAAACTCTTTCCATAGTTGGGACAACCCTGACATCAATCAATCAATCAATCAATCAAAGTTTATTTATATAGCCCTAAATTACAAGTGTCTCAAAGGGCTGCACAAGCTACAACCACATCCTGGGCTCAGATCCCACATCAGGGCAAGAAAAAAGTCAACCCAATGGGATACAATGAGAAACCTTGGAGGGGACCGCAGATGTGGGGACCCCCCCTTGGGTGACGGGTGCAATGGATGTGGAGTGGATCTAGTTTATAGTGTGAGAGTCCAGTCCATAGTGGATCTAACATAATAGTGTGAGAGTCCAGTCCATAGTGGGACCAGCAGGAGTGGATCTAGTTAATAGTGTGAGAGTCCAGTCCATAGTGGATCTAACATAATAGTGTGAGAGTCCAGTCCATAGTGGGACCAGCAGGAGTGGATCTAGTTAATAGTGTGAGAGTCCAGTCCATAGTGGATCTAACAAAACAGTGTGAGAGTCCAGTCCATAGTGGATCTAGTTAATAGTGTGAGAGTCCAGTCCATAGTGGATCTAACATAATAGTGTGAGAGTCCAGTCCATAGTGGGACCAGCAGGAGTGGATCTAGTTAATAGTGTGAGAGTCCAGTCCATAGTGGATCTAACAAAACAGTGTGAGAGTCCAGTCCATAGTGGATCTAGTTAATAGTGTGAGAGTCCAGTGCATAGTGGATCTAGTTAATAGTGTGAGAGTCCAGTCCATAGTGGATCTAGTTAATAGTGTGAGAGTCCAGTCCATAGTGGATCTAGTTAATAGTGTGAGAGTCCAGTCCATAGTGGGACCAGCAGGAGTGGATCTATTTAATAGTGTGAGAGTCCAGTCCATAGTGGATCTAGTTATTAGTGTGAGAGTCCAGTCCATAGTGGATCTAGTTAATAATGAGAGAGTCCAGTTCATAGTGGGACCAGCAGGAGTGGATCTATTTAATAGTGTGAGAGTCCAGTCCATAGTGGATCTAGTTAATAGTGTGAGAGTCCAGTCCATAGTGGATCTAGTTAATAATGAGAGAGTCCAGTTCATAGTGGGACCAGCAGGAGTGGATCTATTTAATAGTGTGAGAGTCCAGTCCATAGTGGATCTAGTTAATAGTGTGAGAGTCCAGTCCATAGTGGATCTAGTTAATAGTGTGAGAGTCCAGTCCATAGTGGATCTAGTTAATAATGAGAGAGTCCAGTTCATAGTGGGACCAGCAAGAGTGGATCTATTTAATAGTGTGAGAGTCCAGTCCATAGTGGATCTAGTTAATAGTGTGAGAGTCCAGTCCATAGTGGATCTAGTTAATAATGAGAGAGTCCAGTTCATAGTGGGACCAGCAGGAGTGGATCTATTTAATAGTGTGAGAGTCCAGTCCATAGTGGATCTAGTTAATAGTGTGAGAGTCCAGTCCATAGTGGATCTAGTTAATAGTGTGAGAGTCCAGTCCATAGTGGATCTAGTTAATAATGAGAGAGTCCAGTTCATAGTGGGACCAGCAAGAGTGGATCTATTTAATAGTGTGAGAGTCCAGTCCATAGTGGATCTAGTTAATAGTGTGAGAGTCCAGTCCATAGTGGATCTAGTTAATAGTGTGAGAGTCCAGTCCATAGTGGATCTAGTTAATAATGTGAAATTCCAGTCCATAGTGGGACCAGCAGGAGTGGATCTAGTTAATAGTGTGAGAGTCCAGTCCATAGTGGATCTAATATAATAGTGTGAGAGTTCAGTCCATAGTGGATCTAACATAATAGTGTGAGAGTCCAGTCCATAGTGGATCTAACATAATAGTGAGAGTCCAGTCCATAGTGGATCTAACATAATAGTGTGAGAGTCCAGTCCATAGTGGATCTAACATAATAGTGTGAGAGTCCAGTCTATAGTGGATCTAACATAATAGTGTGAGAGTTCAGTCCATAGTGGATCTAATATAATAGTGTGAGAGTTCAGTCCATAGTGGATCTAACATAATAGTGTGAGAGTCCAGTCCATAGTGGATCTAACATAATAGTGTGAGAGTCCAGTCCATAGTGGATCTAACATAATAGTGAGAGTCCAGTCCATAGTGGATCTAACATAATAGTGTGAGAGTCCAGTCCATAGTGGATCTAACATAATACTGTGAGAGTCCAGTCCATAGTGGATCTAACATAATAGTGTGAGAGCCCAGTCCATAGTGGATATAACATAATAGTGTGAGAGTCCAGTCCATAGTGGATATAACATAATAGTGTGAGAGTCCAGTCCATAGTGGATCTAACATAATAGTGTGAGAGTCCAGTCCATAGTGGATCCAACATAATAGTGTGAGAGTCCAGTCCATAGTGGGGCCAGCAGGGGATCATCTTGATGTCACCAACTGATGCACAGATGAGTGGTCCACTCCGGGTCCTGACTTGGAACAGCTAGCACTTCATCTGTGGTCACCTAATAACCTCTCCACGCAGGAGAGGGGGGGCAGAGCAGAAAAGAGACGGCAGATCAACTGATCTAAAAGGAGGTCTATTTAAAGGCTCGAGTATACAAATGAGTTTTAAGATGGTACTTAAATGCTTCTACTGAAGTAGCATCTCTAACTGTTACTGCTAGAACATTCCATAGTACTGGAGCCCCAATAGAAAACACTCTATAGCCCGCAGACTTTTTTGGGGGCTCTGGGAATCACTAATAAGTTCTTTGAAGGCAGATTTCTTGCCGGGACATTTGGTACACTACAATCAGCAAGATAGGATGGACTTTCACATTTTCTTGTACTAAGACAATATTTTCGGTATATTTAGACGGAATCTTCACCTGTCATCTGCAGTCTTGAAAGAGTGTATGAATAAGAGTATATGAATAAGAGTGTATGAATAAGAGTGTATAAATAAGAGTATATGAATAAGAGTGTATGAATAAGAGTGTATGAATAAGAATGTATGAATAAGAGTGTATAAATAAGAGTGTATGAATAAGAGTATATAAATAAGAGTGTATGAATAAGAGTGTATGAATAAGAGTATATGAATAAGAGTATATGAATAAAAGTATATGAATAAGAGTGTATGAATAAGAGTATATAAATAAGAGTGTATGAATAAGAGTGTATGAATAAGAGTGTATGAATAAGAGTATATGAATGAGTATATGAATAAGAGTGTATGAATAAGAGTGTATGAATAAGAGTGTATAAATAAGAGTGTATGAATAAGAGTATATAAATAAGAGTGTATGAATAAGAATGTATGAAAAAGAGTGTATGAGTAAGAGTATATGAATAAGAGTGTATGAATAAGAGTGTATGAATAAGAGTATATGAATAAGAGTGTATGAATAAGAGTGTATGAATAAGAGTATATGAATAAGAGTGTATGAATAAGATTTATTCATGTATTTTATTATATAAAAATGGGAGCCATTACCTCCCTGCCTGGCACTCAGCATCAAGGGTTGGAATTGGGGGTTAAATCAACAAAATGATTCCCGGGCGCGGCCTCCGCTGCTGCTCACTTCTCCCCTCACCTCCCAGGGGGTGATCAAGGGTGATGGGTCAAATGCAGAGAATAATTTAGCCACACCTAGTGTGTGTGTGTGTGACAATCATTGGTACTTTAACTTAACTTTTAATGATGTTATTCATGTTATTCAGATTGAAAAGCTTAACGGGCCATCATATGTCCAGGTCTGTGCTCAGGTGATCTCTAGAAGTGGTCCACACTCCATTTCAGTAGGTGGCGGTAATGCACACTAGAAGGTTGCTTGCCAACCGCCATAAAAACAAAAGAAGAAGAAGAAGAAGATCTACACTTCCGAGTGGTGATGACGTCGCGTCGTGACGTCATATCAAAATGGCAGAGCCCGGGCGGAAAGACCCCCTGGAGTTGTCTACATTTCCCAAGAAAAGATGGCAACAGCGCTAATTGTAACAATTATAAGGCCGAGGAGGGTTATTTGAACACACACCATTCAATTATTATAAATGAAAGTCACGTTTTTTTAACCGCTCCGCTCTCGTCCCAGCGGAAGTAACGCTAGCACGTCATGAGAATACAACAGGTGCTAACTAACACGCCTCCTATCATGTCAGCGCTATTATTTGTTCAAATGTCCTTCATTCCTTCTCATTTAGATCAACACGACGAGAGAGACATTCTGCCGCTACACAAAGGTCACCGAGCAGCGACCAAGTTTGCATTTTGGCGAGGTGAGTGTTCAATTGTCCTCAGAGGAAAGTTGCAAGTCATTATATGACACAGGTGAAAGTCATACACATATAATATGGTGGAAAAGTCCATTCATGGCAGCAATTAACTTCAAATGTCAAACTCATTTGGGATGTTAAAGGGAAAACAGTACTTAACTACTTAAATGTAGACTGTATTTATGTTATTGACATGTGAATAATGCTGTATAATCAGTGTTGGGACTAACGCGTTACAAAGTAACTAGTAGTCTAACGCCTTATTTTTTATATTCAGTAACTCAGTTAGCGTTACTACATGATGCGTTACTGCCTTATTTTACGTCATTTCTCTATGTGGTATCGGCTAAAAACAGAAGATCTGAGTGTGTTTTATTGGAGAGTTGCAGTGTCGTCCTTCTGATTCTTCCTGTGTCACAATGGGGACAAGAGAAGAGGCGCTGTGTGTGTGTGTGTGTGTGTGTGTGTGTGTGTGTGTGTGTGTGTGTGTGTGTGTGTGTGTGTGTGTGTGTGTGTGTGTGCGTGTGGGGAGGGGAACGAGGGGGGGCGTGTCTGTGTTTACTAACAAGACATCATGGTGGAGCTGAAGCCCAGTTTCTTAACATGGAGATATTCTAGACCAGGGGTCGGCAACCCACGGCTCTAGAGCCGCATGCGGCTCTTTAGCGCCGCCCTAGTGGCTCTCTGGAGCTTTTTCAAAAATGTATGAAAAATGGAAAAAGATGAGGGGAAAAATATATATTTTTTGTTTTAATATGGTTTCTGTAGGAGGACAAACATGACACAAACCTCCCTAATTGTTATAAAGCACACTGTTTATATTAAACATGCTTCACTGATTCGAGTATTTGGCGAGCACCGTTTTGTCCTACTAATTTTGGCGGTCCTTGAACTCACCGTAGTTTGTTTACATGTATAACTTTCTCCGACTTTCTAGGACGTGTTTTATGCCACTTCTTTTTCTGTCTCATTTTCTCCACCAAGCTTTTAACGTTGTGCATGAATCCACAAAGGTGAGTTTTGTTGACGTTATTGACTTGTGTGGAGTGCTAATCAGACATATTTGGTCACTGCATGACTGCAAGCTAATCGATGCTAACATGCTATTTAGGCTAGCTATATGTACATATTGCATCATTATGCCTCATTTGTAGCTATATTTGACCTCATTTAGTTTCCTTTAAGTCATCTTAATTCAATTTATATCTCATGACACACTATCTGGATGTAATATGGCTTTTCATTTTTTGCGGCTCCAGACAGATGTGGTTTTTTTTTTGGGTCCAATATGGCTCTTTCAACATTTTGGGTTGCCGACCTCTGTTCTAGACTGACTATGCGTCCTCTTTTCCCCGGACATGTCTTCTTTTGCGGGGCTGTCCGGGCGGAGTTTCTTAAATGCCTCAAATGTCCGGCAGGGTTGCGTGTATTTTCAATGTACGTTCAGGGTTAAGAAGGGGTTAAAAACAAAACAAATTGCGCGCACGCAGCAGCATTCGTGAGGGAGGGACGGAGAGAGCGAGGGAGTGGATTGATTGATTGAGACTTTTATTAGTAGATTGCACAGTACAGTACATATTCCGCACAATTGACCACTAAATGGTAACACCCGAATATGTTTTTCAACTTGTTTAAGTCGGGGTCCACGTTAATCAAGTTATTTCAAACTGTCATTGCTCAAAACATAATATTGAATCAAAATCAATGTTATTATGAATTATTGACCTATCCAAGGTTCCCATTACTTCACACCAAATATTCCACTTTGAAAAATATTTTTGGTGGAAGATTTTGCATATTCTGTGCGTTTGCCATTAGAAACAGTTTTGTTGGACAAAAAAAGGCCGGAAAACAAACAAACAAAAGTACAACATAGAAAAAACTAAAACATTTTGAAATGAGGGATGGATGTGAAGTTGATGTAGACTCCAGAGATTTAAATATAAAATGTATGTATGCCCTGGCACACCATTATCATCATTTCATGACCCAAGCAAAACACTTTTTACACTTTTATACTGAAATAAATACAACTTATTAAATAAAAACATAGAAAAAACTAGCAGCAGTGGTAAAGTTTAGATCCATGAAGGAAAGAAGAAAGTGAATGAATGTTTATAACTGAATACATTTACATATGTATACACATTTGTTTTCTTTATTATTATTTTTAACAGCTCTAGTCTCTTACGTGAATGAGCTAAATAATATTATTTGATATTTAACGGTAATGTGTTAATCATTTCACACATAAGTCGCTCCGGAGTATAAGTCGCAACCCCGGCCAAACTATGAAAAAAAACTGCGACTTATAGTCCGAAAAATACGGTATACAAATGAGCTGAAATTTTTGTATGAAAGAAACTGCTGTTCTAAATGTGTCCACTAGATGTCGCAAGAGCAATTCTTTGTATCTTTGTAGATGATGCTACATATGTACAAAGAAATAAAACACGTGATGTTAGTGCACCAGTCGAGGAAAATGAGCAAACTACATGAATAACATCCTGTAATTTGATTTTGATATTATTTTTTTATCTTGTTAGATTGAAAATTAACACCAACGTAATTTATTCAGAAAGTATGAATAACGACAAATAAAGGTAGAATACTATTAACTGCAACATGTAAGTGTAAGAAAACAACATGATTTGTACATTTTTGAGAATGTGCTTGTTCTATTTTTAAACAAAGAAAACAATCTGAAGTTGTCTTTATTTTTAAGTTATTTGCCGTGATTTTACCAGTCCGGCCCACTTGGGAGTAGATTTTTCTCCATGTGGCCCCCCGATCTAAAATGAGTTTGACACCCCTGGCCTAGATAAAGGAGTAAACATCCTCACAAATATTGATATAAAGCATTACCGTATTTTCCGGACCATAGGGCACACCGGATTATAAGGAGCACTGCCGATGAATGGTCTATTTTTGATCTTTTTTTCATATATAAGACGCACCGGATTATAAGGCGCATTAAAGGAGTCATAATATTTTATTTATTTCTAAATGTCAAAGACTTCCTTGTGGTCTACATAACATGTAATGGTGGTTCTTTGCTCAAAATGTTGCATAGATGATGTCACCTTCAAGTCGCTTCCGGATGCGCCGTTTTGTGGGCGGTCTTATTTACGTGGCTCACCTTCGGCAGCGTCTTCTCCCCGTCATCTTTGTTGTGAAGTGTCAAAAGATGGCGCTAACTGTTTTAATGACGTTCAGACTTTACTTCAATCAATAACGGAGCAGCACCGGAAATGTGTCCCGTGAAAAACCGTCCAACCAGAACTCTAATAACTAAAGTTCCTTGGGTGAATAATGGTAACTCACTACACCGGTATGTTTTAGCGCTTTCATGGCGAGTTTACTGACAGATATAAGTAATAACTTTACACTGCTTTATTTTAGAAATGGCAACAGCGGAGGATGGATGTCACATAACAAGAAGGTGGAGAAAAAGAAGAAGCTTATCGACTACGGTGTTGGCGCGGACCTGCACGAATTTTCAGGACTTATGCAGATCCCAAATGCAGATCAGCAGGTACCAGAAGGTAAGAAAAGTTGCTTTTGCATAATATTGCGAAACAAAACACCAGAAAATATGTCTTACCTTATACACACACCATAATAATACTCCTATGTTGAAGCACAGTACAATCCATCAAGCGGTGTGGCTTCATAGCTTACCAACGTCCTACTAAAACATTTTGATAGATTTTTGAGCGCCGTGTGTAATGTTCTTTATTTTCAATGGAGCACATACAATGTTGGTGGTGTTTACTTGAGTCATATTGCAGTCTACACGAAATAAAATACAAATAAAATCAATAATGGAGCAGCATCTCCTCATCCGGAAACAACCACACCGGAAATGTGTCCCGTGAAAAACCGTCCAACCGGAACTCTAATTGGGTGAATAATGTAAAGTCACTACACCGGTATGTTTTAGCGCTTTCATGGCGAGTTTACTGACAGAGATAAGTGAGAACTTGACACTACTTTATATTAGAAATGGCAACAGCGGAGGATGAATGTCCCATAACAAGAAGATAGAGAAAAAAAAGAATTTTTCAGGACTCATGCAGATCCCAAATGCAGATCAGCAGGTACCAGAAGTTAAGAAAAGTTGCATAATATTGCGAAACAAAACGCCAGATAATGTCTTACCTTAGACACACACCATAATAATAGTCGTATGTTTAATGCGCCGACAATCCTTCAAGCGGTGCGGCTTCATAGCTTACCAAAGTCGTGCTAAAACATTTTGATAGATTTTTGAGCGGCGTGTCTAATGTTGTATATTTTCAATGGAACATTTAAAATGTTGGTGTTTACTTGAGACCCATCATAGTGCAGGCTACACGTGTCTCTTATGTTTGACTGCCATCTACTGCTCACACTTATCATTATACCATGTACCAAATAAAATAGCCTCGAGGTGGGTAAGCTCAACCAAACATTAGGTGCACCGGGTTGTAAGGCGCAGTGAGAAATAAAAAAGGATTTTAAATGCGCCTTATAGTCCGGAAATGACGGTAAACACATTGGCCAAAAAGTGCATTTTGTGTCCTCGCCTCGATCTCTTTTACATTGTTGAAATGTCGGCAAAGTAAATGTGCGTACGTGAAGAACGAAGCTGGAGTGAAGCAGCGCACAATTCAACGTCAAGTTCGGTCTCGATACCTTTCATCTTTACCGTGAAAAAAGGACGTACGCCAGGTTCTTGTGCATAAGCACGTTTAATACACGAGGCCCCTGCTGAATTGGGATCTGGTCACCCTTAGATGTAGAGCAGTGGGAAAAGCGCACACCTATGAGGGGACTCGAAGTTAAAAACAAACAAAAAAAAAAACTGGAGGAAGTGTGCCTGCTAACTCTCACATGCTGTGTGATTTGATAATAACATAAAAAAAGTCCACAATCCAATTTCACAATGTGATGTTCAGTCCAAGGTCGTGCAGTTTGGATCCTATTGAAAGTTAAAATGGACCGAGAGCACCCTCGCATAATGTAGGTGCACGGCGGTGGCAAATTAATAGTACAGTATTACCTTTTTAACACTAAATTTAAAAAAAAATTTTTTTTGCTAAAATGTCGTAAGGGGGACCCTTACAAAATATTCAAAAAAACGGACTTGCTTCAGCAGCACAATTCTGGTGCTGTAGTTGTAGGAGATGTCTCAAAACGTCATCAGGAGTCCCCACAAAACCCGAAAATGGCAGAAAATGATTTTTTGGGGGGAACTTTTTTTCGCTAAAAAATTTTCAAAAAAATGGACTTGCTTCAGCAGCACACTTCTGGTGCTGTAGTTGTAGGAGAAGTCTCAAAACGTCATCATGAGTCCCGACAAAACCCGAAAAATGAATAAAATGCATATTTTACGAAAACATTTTTTTGCTAAAATGTCGTAAGGGGGGGACCCTTACAAAAAATTCAAAAAACCGGACTTGCTTCAGCAGCACAATTCTGGTGCTGTAGTTGTAGGAGATGTCTCAAAACGTCATCAGGAGTCCCGACACAACCCGAAAATGGCAGAAAATGATTTTTTGGGGAAAACTTTTTTTCGCTAAAAAAATTTCAAAAAAACTGACTTGCTTCAGCAGCACACTTCTGGTGCTGTAGTTGTAGGAGATGTCTCAAAACGTCATCATGAGTCCCGACAAAACCCGAAAAATGAAGAAAATGCATATTTTACGAAAACATTTTTTTGCTAAAATGTCGTAAGGGGGGACCCTTACAAAAAATTCAAAAAAACGGACTTGCTTCAGCAGCACAATTCTGGTGCTGTAGTTGTAGGAGATGTCTCAAAACGTCATCATGAGTCCCGACAAAACCCGAAAAATGAAGAAAATGCATATTTTACGAAAACATTTTTTTGCTAAAATGTCGTAAGGGGGGACCCTTACAAAAAATTCAAAAAAACGGACTTGCTTCAGCAGCACACTTCTGGTGCTGTAGTTGTAGGAGATGTCTCAAAACGTCATCAGGAGTCCCCACAAAACCCGAAAATGGCAGAAAATGATTTTTTGGGGGAAACTTTTTTTCGCTAAAATTTTTTCAAAAAAACGGACTTGCTTCAGCAGCACACTTCTGGTGCTGCAGTTGTAGGAGAAGTCTCAAAACGTCATCATGAGTCCCGACAAAACCCGAAAAATGAATAAAATGCATATTTTACGAAAACATTTTTTTGCTAAAATGTCGTAAGGGGGGGACCCTTACAAAAAATTCAAAAAACCGGACTTGCTTCAGCAGCACAATTCTGGTGCTGTAGTTGTAGGAGATGTCTCAAAACGTCATCAGGAGTCCCGACACAACCCGAAAATGGCAGAAAATGATTTTTTTGGGAAAACTTTTTTTGGGGAAAACTTTTTTTCGCTAAAAAAATTTCAAAAAAACTGACTTGCTTCAGCAGCACACTTCTGGTGCTGTAGTTGTAGGAGATGTCTCAAAACGTCATCATGAGTCCCGACAAAACCCGAAAAATGAAGAAAATGCATATTTTACGAAAACATTTTTTTGCTAAAATGTCGTAAGGGGGGACCCTTACAAAAAATTCAAAAAAACGGACTTGCTTCAGCAGCACAATTCTGGTGCTGTAGTTGTAGGAGATGTCTCAAAACGTCATCATGAGTCCCGACAAAACCCGAAAAATGAAGAAAATGCATATTTTACGAAAACATTTTTTTGCTAAAATGTCGTAAGGGGGGACCCTTACAAAAAATTCAAAAAAACGGACTTGCTTCAGCAGCACACTTCTGGTGCTGTAGTTGTAGGAGATGTCTCAAAACGTCATCAGGAGTCCCAACAAAACCCGAAAATGGCAGAAAATGATTTTTTGGGGGAAACTTTTTTTCGCTAAAAATTTTTCAAAAAAACGGACTTGCTTCAGCAGCACACTTCTGGTGCTGCAGTTGTAGGAGAAGTCTCAAAACGTCATCATGAGTCCCGACAAAACCCGAAAAATGAATAAAATGCATATTTTACGAAAACAATTTTTTGCTAAAATGTCGTAAGGGGGACCCTTACAAAAAATTCAAAAAACCGGACTTGCTTCAGCAGCACAATTCTGGTGCTGTAGTTGTAGGAGATGTCTCAAAACGTCATCAGGAGTCCCGACAAAACCCGAAAATGGAAGAAAGTGCATATTTTACGAAAAAAAATTTTTGCAAAAATGTCATAAGGGGGGACCCTTACAAAAAATTCAAAAAATAGAAACTCGCTTCAGCAGCACAATTCTGGTGCTGTAGTTGTAGGAGATGTCTCAAAACGTCATCAGGAGTCCCGACAAAACCCGAAAATGGAAGAAAATGCATATTTTACGAAAACATTTTTTTTGCTAAAATGTCGTAAGGGGGGACCCTTACAAAAAATTCAAAAAAACGGACTTGCTTCAGCAGCACAATTCTGGTGCTGTAGTTGTAGGAGATGTCTCAAAACGTCATCAGGAGTCCCGACAAAACCCGAAAATGGAAGAAAATGCATATTTTACGAAAACATTTTTTTTGCTAAAATGTCGTAAGGGGGGACCCTTACAAAAAAATCAAAAAAACGGACTTGCTTCAGCAGCACAATTCTGGTGCTGTAGTTGTAGGAGATGTCTCAAAACGTCATCAGGAGTCCCAACAAAACCCGAAAATGGCAGAAAATGATTTTTTGGGGGAAACTTTTTTTCGCTAAAAATTTTTCAAAAAAACGGACTTGCTTCAGCAGCACACTTCTGGTGCTGTAGTTGTAGGAGAAGTCTCAAAACGTCATCATGAGTCCCGACAAAACCCGAAAAATGAATAAAATGCATATTTTACGAAAACAATTTTTTGCTAAAATGTCGTAAGGGGGACCCTTACAAAAAATTCAAAAAACCGGACTTGCTTCAGCAGCACATTTCTGGTGCTGTAGTTGTAGGAGATGTCTCAAAACGTCATCAGGAGTCCCGACAAAACCCGAAAATGGAAGAAATTGCATATTTTACGAAAAAAAATTTTTGCAAAAATGTCATAAGGGGGGACCCTTACAAAAAATTCAAAAAATAGAAACTTGCTTCAGCAGCACAATTCTGGTGCTGTAGTTGTAGGAGATGTCTCAAAACGTCATCAGGAGTCCCGACAAAACCCGAAAATGGCAGAAAATGATTTTTTGGGGGAAACTTTTTTTCGCTAAAATTAAAAAAAAAAAAACGGACTTGCTTCAGCAGCACACTTCTGGTGCTGTAGTTGTAGGGGAAGTCTCAAAACGTCATCATGAGTCCCGACAAAACCCGAAAAATGAATAAAATGCATATTTTACGAAAACAATTTTTTGCTAAAATGTCGTAAGGGGGACCCTTACAAAAAATTCAAAAAACCGGACTTGCTTCAGCAGCACAATTCTGGTGCTGTAGTTGTAGGAGATGTCTCAAAACGTCATCAGGAGTCCCGACAAAACCCGAAAATGGAAGAAAGTGCATATTTTACGAAAAAAATTTTTTGCAAAAATGTCATAAGGGGGGACCCTTACAAAAAATTCAAAAAATAGAAACTCGCTTCAGCAGCACAATTCTGGTGCTGTAGTTGTAGGAGATGTCTCAAAACGTCATCAGGAGTCCCGACAAAACCCGAAAATGGAAGAAAATGCATATTTTACGAAAACATTTTTTTTGCTAAAATGTCGTAAGGGGGGACCCTTACAAAAAATTCAAAAAAACGGACTTGCTTCAGCAGCACAATTCTGGTGCTGTAGTTGTAGGAGATGTCTCAAAACGTCATCAGGAGTCCCGACAAAACCCGAAAATGGAAGAAAATGCATATTTTACGAAAACATTTTTTTTGCTAAAATGTCGTAAGGGGGGACCCTTACAAAAAAATCAAAAAAACGGACTTGCTTCAGCAGCACAATTCTGGTGCTGTAGTTGTAGGAGATGTCTCAAAACGTCATCAGGAGTCCCAACAAAACCCGAAAATGGCAGAAAATGATTTTTTGGGGGAAACTTTTTTTCGCTAAAAATTTTTCAAAAAAACGGACTTGCTTCAGCAGCACACTTCTGGTGCTGTAGTTGTAGGAGAAGTCTCAAAACGTCATCATGAGTCCAGACAAAACCCGAAAAATGAATAAAATGCATATTTTACGAAAACAATTTTTTGCTAAAATGTCGTAAGGGGGACCCTTACAAAAAATTCAAAAAACCGGACTTGCTTCAGCAGCACATTTCTGGTGCTGTAGTTGTAGGAGATGTCTCAAAACGTCATCAGGAGTCCCGACACAACCTGAAAATGGAAGAAAATGCATATTTTACGAAAAAAATGTTTTGCTAAAATGTCGTAAGGGGGGACCCTTACAAAAAATTCAAAAAATAGAAACTTGCTTCAGCAGCACAATTCTGGTGCTGTAGTTGTAGGAGATGTCTCAAAACGTCATCAGGAGTCCCGACAAAACTGGAAAATGGAAGAAAATGCATATTTTACGAAAAAAATGTTTTGCTAAAATGTCGTAAGGGGGGACCCTTACAAAAAATTCAAAAAAACGGACTTGCTTCAGCAGCACATTTCTTGTGCTGTAATTGTAGGAGATGTCTCAAAACGTCATCAGGAGTCCCGACACAACCTGAAAATGGAAGAAAATGCATATTTTACGAAAAAAATGTTTTGCTAAAATGTCATAAGGGGGGACCCTTACAAAAATTTAAAAAAAAACGGACTTGCTTCAGCAGCACAATTCTGGTGCTGTAGTTGTAGGAGATGTCTCAAAACGTCATCAGGAGTCCCGACAAAACCCGAAAATGGAAGAAAATGCATATTTTACGGAAAACATTTTTGCAAAAACCCGAAAATGGCAGAAAATAATTTTTTGGGGGAAACTTTTTTTCGCTAAAAAAATTTCAAAAAAACGGACTTGCTTCAGCAGCACACTTCTGGTGCTGTAGTTGTAGGAGATGTCTCAAAACGTCATCAGGAGTCCCGACACAACCTGAAAATGGAAGAAAATGCATATTTTACGAAAAAAATGTTTTGCTAAAATGTCGTAAAGGGGGACCCTTACAAAAAATTCAAAAAATAGAAACTTGCTTCAGCAGCACAATTCTGGTGCTGTAGTTGTAGGAGATGTCTCAAAACGTCATCAGGAGTCCCGCCAAAACCGGAAAATGGAAGAAAATGCATATTTTACGAAAAAAATGTTTTGCTAAAATGTCGTAAGGGGAGACCCTTACAAAAAATTCAAAAAAACGGACTTGCTTCAGCAGCACAATTCTGGTGCTGTAGTTGTAGGAGATGTCTCAAAACGTCATCAGTAGTCCCGACAAAACCCGAAAATGGAAGAAAGTGCATATTTTACGAAAAAAAATTTTTGCAAAAATGTCGTAAGGGGGGACCCTTACAAAAAATTCAAAAACTAGAAACTTGCTTCAGCAGCACAATTCTGGTGCTGTAGTTGTAGGAGATGTCTCAAAACGTCATCAGGAGTCCCGACGAAACCCGAAAATGCATATTTTACGAAAACATTTTTTTGCTAAAATGTCGTACAAAAAATTCAAAAAAACGGACTTGCTTCAGCAGCACAATTCTGGTGCTGTAGTTGTAGGAGATGTCTCAAAACGTCATCAGGAGTCCCGACAAAACCCGAAAATGGCAGAAAATGATTTTTTGGGGGAAACTTTTTTTCGCTAAAATTAAAAAAAAAAAAACGGACTTGCTTCAGCAGCACACTTCTGGTGCTGTAGTTGTAGGGGAAGTCTCAAAACGTCATCATGAGTCCCGACAAAACCCGAAAAATGAATAAAATGCATATTTTACGAAAACATTTTTTTGCTAAAATGTCGTAAGGGGGGACCCTTACAAAAAATTCAAAAAAACCGACTTGCTTCAGCGGCACATTTCTTGTGCTGTAATTGTAGGAGATGTCTCAAAACGTCATCAGGAGTCCCGACACAACCTGAAAATGGAAGAAAATGCATATTTTACGAAAAAAATGTTTTGCTAAAATGTCGTAAGGGGGGACCCTTACAAAAAATTCAAAAAAACGGACTTGCTTCAGCAGCACATTTCTTGTGCTGTAATTGTAGGAGATGTCTCAAAACGTCATCAGGAGTCCCGACAAAACCGGAAAATGGAAGAAAATGCATATTTTACGAAAAAAATGTTTTGCTAAAATGTCGTAAGGGGGGACCCTTACAAAAAATTCAAAAAAACGGACTTGCTTCAGCAGCACATTTCTTGTGCTGTAATTGTAGGAGATGTCTCAAAACGTCATCAGGAGTCCCGACACAACCTGAAAATGGAAGAAAATGCATATTTTACGAAAAAAATGTTTTGCTAAAATGTCATAAGGGGGGACCCTTACAAAAATTTAAAAAAAAACGGACTTGCTTCAGCAGCACAATTCTGGTGCTGTAGTTGTAGGAAATGTCTCAAAACGTCATCAGGAGTCCCGACAAAACCCGAAAATGGAAGAAAATGCATATTTTACGGAAAACATTTTTGCAAAAACCCGAAAATGGCAGAAAATAATTTTTGGGGGAAAACTTTTTTTCGCTAAAAAAATTTCAAAAAAACGGACTTGCTTCAGCAGCACACTTCTGGTGCTGTAGTTGTAGGAGAAGTCTCAAAACGTCATCAGGAGTCCCGACACAACCTGAAAATGGAAGAAAATGCATATTTTACGAAAAAAATGTTTTGCTAAAATGTCGTAAGGGGGGACCCTTACAAAAAATTCAAAAAATAGAAACTTGCTTCAGCAGCACAATTCTGGTGCTGTAGTTGTAGGAGATGTCTCAAAACGTCATCAGGAGTCCCGACAAAACCGGAAAATGGAAGAAAATGCATATTTTACAAAAAAAATGTTTTGCTAAAATGTCGTAAGGGGGGACCCTTACAAAAAATTCAAAAAAACGGACTTGCTTCAGCAGCACATTTCTTGTGCTGTAATTGTAGGAGATGTCTCAAAACGTCATCAGGAGTCCCGACACAACCTGAAAATGGAAGAAAATGCATATTTTACGAAAAAAATGTTTTGCTAAAATGTCGTAAGGGGAGACCCTTACAAAAAATTCAAAAAAACGGACTTGCTTCAGCAGCACAATTCTGGTGCTGTAGTTGTAGGAGATGTCTCAAAACGTCATCAGTAGTCCCGACAAAACCCGAAAATGGAAGAAAGTGCATATTTTACGAAAAAAAATGTTTGCAAAAATGTCGTAAGGGGGGACCCTTACAAAAAATTCAAAAACTAGAAACTTGCTTCAGCAGCACAATTCTGGTGCTGTAGTTGTAGGAGATGTCTCAAAACGTCATCAGGAGTCCCGACGAAACCCGAAAATGCATATTTTACGAAAACATTTTTTTGCTAAAATGTCGTAAGGGGGGACCCTTACAAAAAATTCAAAAAAACGGACTTGCTTCAGCAGCACAATTCTGCTGCTGTAGTTGTAGGAGATGTCTCAAAACGTCATCAGGAGTCCCGACAAAACCCGAAAATGGCAGAAAATGATTTTTTGGGGGAAACTTTTTTTCGCTAAAATTTAAAAAAAAAAACGGACTTGCTTCAGCAGCACACTTCTGGTGCTGTAGTTGTAGGGGAAGTCTCAAAACGTCATCATGAGTCCCGACAAAACCCGAAAAATGAATAAAATGCATATTTTACGAAAACATTTTTTTGCTAAAATGTCGTAAGGGGGGACCCTTACAAAAAATTCAAAAAAACCGACTTGCTTCAGCAGCACATTTCTTGTGCTGTAATTGTAGGAGATGTCTCAAAACGTCATCAGGAGTCCCGACACAACCGGAAAATGGAAGAAAATGCATATTTTACGAAAAAAATGTTTTGCTAAAATGTCATAAGGGGGGACCCTTACAAAAATTTTAAAAAAAACGGACTTGCTTCAGCAGCACAATTCTGGTGCTGTAGTTGTAGGAAATGTCTCAAAACGTCATCAGGAGTCCCGACAAAACCCGAAAATGGAAGAAAATGCATAGTTTACGGAAAACATTTTTGCAAAAACCCGAAAATGGCAGAAAATAATTTTTGGGGGAAAACTTTTTTTCGCTAAAAAAATTTCAAAAAAACGGACTTGCTTCAGCAGCACACTTCTGGTGCTGTAGTTGTAGGAGATGTCTCAAAACGTCATCAGTAGTCCCGACAAAACCCGAAAATGGAAGAAAGTGCATATTTTACGAAAAAAAATGTTTGCAAAAATGTCGTAAGGGGGGACCCTTACAAAAAATTCAAAAACTAGAAACTTGCTTCAGCAGCACAATTCTGGTGCTGTAGTTGTAGGAGATGTCTCAAAACGTCATCAGGAGTCCCGACGAAACCCGAAAATGCATATTTTACGAAAACATTTTTTTGCTAAAATGTCGTAAGGGGGGACCCTTACAAAAAATTCAAAAAAACGGACTTGCTTCAGCAGCACAATTCTGCTGCTGTAGTTGTAGGAGATGTCTCAAAACGTCATCAGGAGTCCCGACAAAACCCGAAAATGGCAGAAAATGATTTTTTGGGGGAAACTTTTTTTCGCTAAAATTTAAAAAAAAAAACGGACTTGCTTCAGCAGCACACTTCTGGTGCTGTAGTTGTAGGGGAAGTCTCAAAACGTCATCATGAGTCCCGACAAAACCCGAAAAATGAATAAAATGCATATTTTACGAAAACATTTTTTTGCTAAAATGTCGTAAGGGGGGACCCTTACAAAAAATTCAAAAAAACCGACTTGCTTCAGCAGCACATTTCTTGTGCTGTAATTGTAGGAGATGTCTCAAAACGTCATCAGGAGTCCCGACACAACCGGAAAATGGAAGAAAATGCATATTTTACGAAAAAAATGTTTTGCTAAAATGTCATAAGGGGGGACCCTTACAAAAATTTAAAAAAAAACGGACTTGCTTCAGCAGCACAATTCTGGTGCTGTAGTTGTAGGAAATGTCTCAAAACGTCATCAGGAGTCCCGACAAAACCCGAAAATGGAAGAAAATGCATAGTTTACGGAAAACATTTTTGCAAAAACCCGAAAATGGCAGAAAATAATTTTTGGGGGAAAACTTTTTTTCGCTAAAAAAATTTCAAAAAAACGGACTTGCTTCAGCAGCACACTTCTGGTGCTGTAGTTGTAGGAGATGTCTCAAAACGTCATCATGAGTCCCGACAAAACCCGAAAAATGAAGAAAATGCATATTTTACGAAAACATTTTTTTGCTAAAATGTCGTAAGGGGGGACCCTTACAAAAAATTCAAAAAAACGGACTTGCTTCAGCAGCACATTTCTGCTGCTGTAGTTGTAGGAGATGTCTCAAAACGTCATCAGGAGTCCCGACAAAACCCGAAAATGGAAGAACATGCATATTTTACGAAAAAAATGTTTTGCTAAAATGTCGTAAGGGGGGACCCTTACAAAAAATTCAAAAAAACGGACTTGCTTCAGCAGCACATTTCTTGTGCTGTAATTGTAGGAGATGTCTCAAAACGTCATCAGGAGTCCCGACACAACCTGAAAATGGAAGAAAATGCATATTTTACGAAAAAAATGTTTTGCTAAAATGTCGTAAGGGGAGACCCTTACAAAAAATTCAAAAAAACGGACTTGCTTCAGCAGCACAATTCTGGTGCTGTAGTTGTAGGAGATGTCTCAAAACGTCATCAGTAGTCCCGACAAAACCCGAAAATGGAAGAAAGTGCATATTTTACGAAAAAAAAATTTTGCAAAAATGTCGTAAGGGGGGACCCTTACAAAAAATTCAAAAACTAGAAACTTGCTTCAGCAGCACAATTCTGGTGCTGTAGTTGTAGGAGATGTCTCAAAACGTCATCAGGAGTCCCGACGAAACCCGAAAATGCATATTTTACGAAAACATTTTTTTGCTAAAATGTCGTAAGGGGGGACCCTTACAAAAAATTCAAAAAAACGGACTTGCTTCAGCAGCACAATTCTGCTGCTGTAGTTGTAGGAGATGTCTCAAAACGTCATCAGGAGTCCCGACAAAACCCGAAAATGGCAGAAAATGATTTTTTGGGGGAAACTTTTTTTCGCTAAAATTTAAAAAAAAAAAACGGACTTGCTTCAGCAGCACACTTCTGGTGCTGTAGTTGTAGGGGAAGTCTCAAAACGTCATCATGAGTCCCGACAAAACCCGAAAAATGAATAAAATGCATATTTTACGAAAACATTTTTTTGCTAAAATGTCGTAAGGGGGGACCCTTACAAAAAATTCAAAAAAACCGACTTGCTTCAGCAGCACATTTCTTGTGCTGTAATTGTAGGAGATGTCTCAAAACGTCATCAGGAGTCCCGACACAACCTGAAAATGGAAGAAAATGCATATTTTACGAAAAAAATGTTTTGCTAAAATGTCGTAAGGGGGGACCCTTACAAAAAATTCAAAAAATAGAAACTTGCTTCAGCAGCACAATTCTGGTGCTGTAGTTGTAGGAGATGTCTCAAAACGTCATCAGGAGTCCCGACAAAACCGGAAAATGGAAGAAAATGCATATTTTACGAAAAAAATGTTTTGCTAAAATGTCGTAAGGGGGGACCCTTACAAAAAATTTAAAAAAACGGACTTGCTTCAGCAGCACATTTCTTGTGCTGTAATTGTAGGAGATGTCTCAAAACGTCATCAGGAGTCCCGACACAACCTGAAAATGGAAGAAAATGCATATTTTACGAAAAAAATGTTTTGCTAAAATGTCATAAGGGGGGACCCTTACAAAAATTTTAAAAAAAACGGACTTGCTTCAGCAGCACAATTCTGGTGCTGTAGTTGTAGGAAATGTCTCAAAACGTCATCAGGAGTCCCGACAAAACCCGAAAATGGAAGAAAATGCATATTTTACGGAAAACATTTTTGCAAAAACCCGAAAATGGCAGAAAATAATTTTTGGGGGAAAACTTTTTTTCGCTAAAAAAATTTCAAAAAAACGGACTTGCTTCAGCAGCACAATTCTGGTGCTGTAGTTGTAGGAGATGTCTCAAAACGTCATCATGAGTCCCGACAAAACCCGAAAAATGAAGAAAATGCATATTTTACGAAAACATTTTTTTGCTAAAATGTCGTAAGGGGGGACCCTTACAAAAAATTCAAAAAAACGAACTTGCTTCAGCAGCACAATTCTGGTGCTGTAGTTGTAGGAAATGTCTCAAAACGTCATCAGGAGTCCCGACAAAACCCGAAAATGGAAGAAAATGCATATTTTACGGAAAACATTTTTGCAAAAACCCGAAAATGGCAGAAAATAATTTTTGGGGGAAAACTTTTTTTCGCTAAAAAAATTTCAAAAAAACGGACTTGCTTCAGCAGCACACTTCTGGTGCTGTAGTTGTAGGAGAAGTCTCAAAACGTCATCAGGAGTCCCGACACAACCTGAAAATGGAAGAAAATGCATATTTTACGAAAAAAATGTTTTGCTAAAATGTCGTAAGGGGGTCCCTTACAAAAAATTCAAAAAATAGAAACTTGCTTCAGCAGCACAATTCTGGTGCTGTAGTTGTAGGAGATGTCTCAAAACGTCATCAGGAGTCCCGACAAAACCGGAAAATGGAAGAAAATGCATATTTTACGAAAAAAATGTTTTGCTAAAATGTCGTAAGGGGGGACCCTTACAAAAAATTCAAAAAAACGGACTTGCTTCAGCAGCACATTTCTTGTGCTGTAATTGTAGGAGATGTCTCAAAACGTCATCAGGAGTCCCGACACAACCTGAAAATGGAAGAAAATGCATATTTTACGAAAAAAATGTTTTGCTAAAATGTCGTAAGGGGAGACCCTTACAAAAAATTCAAAAAAACGGACTTGCTTCAGCAGCACAATTCTGGTGCTGTAGTTGTAGGAGATGTCTCAAAACGTCATCAGTAGTCCCGACAAAACCCGAAAATGGAAGAAAGTGCATATTTTACGAAAAAAAATGTTTGCAAAAATGTCGTAAGGGGGGACCCTTACAAAAAATTCAAAAACTAGAAACTTGCTTCAGCAGCACAATTCTGGTGCTGTAGTTGTAGGAGATGTCTCAAAACGTCATCAGGAGTCCCGACGAAACCCGAAAATGCATATTTTACGAAAACATTTTTTTGCTAAAATGTCGTAAGGGGGGACCCTTACAAAAAATTCAAAAAAACGGACTTGCTTCAGCAGCACAATTCTGCTGCTGTAGTTGTAGGAGATGTCTCAAAACGTCATCAGGAGTCCCGACAAAACCCGAAAATGGCAGAAAATGATTTTTTGGGGGAAACTTTTTTTCGCTAAAATTTAAAAAAAAAAACGGACTTGCTTCAGCAGCACACTTCTGGTGCTGTAGTTGTAGGGGAAGTCTCAAAACGTCATCATGAGTCCCGACAAAACCCGAAAAATGAATAAAATGCATATTTTACGAAAACATTTTTTTGCTAAAATGTCGTAAGGGGGGACCCTTACAAAAAATTCAAAAAAACCGACTTGCTTCAGCAGCACATTTCTTGTGCTGTAATTGTAGGAGATGTCTCAAAACGTCATCAGGAGTCCCGACACAACCGGAAAATGGAAGAAAATGCATATTTTACGAAAAAAATGTTTTGCTAAAATGTCATAAGGGGGGACCCTTACAAAAATTTTAAAAAAAACGGACTTGCTTCAGCAGCACAATTCTGGTGCTGTAGTTGTAGGAAATGTCTCAAAACGTCATCAGGAGTCCCGACAAAACCCGAAAATGGAAGAAAATGCATAGTTTACGGAAAACATTTTTGCAAAAACCCGAAAATGGCAGAAAATAATTTTTGGGGGAAAACTTTTTTTCGCTAAAAAAATTTCAAAAAAACGGACTTGCTTCAGCAGCACACTTCTGGTGCTGTAGTTGTAGGAGATGTCTCAAAACGTCATCATGAGTCCCGACAAAACCCGAAAAATGAAGAAAATGCATATTTTACGAAAACATTTTTTTGCTAAAATGTCGTAAGGGGGGACCCTTACAAAATATTCAAAAAAACGGACTTGCTTCAGCAGCACAATTCTGGTGCTGTAGTTGTAGGAGATGTCTCAAAACGTCATCAGGAGTCCCCACAAAACCCGAAAATGGCAGAAAATGATTTTTTGGGGGGAACTTTTTTTCGCTAAAAATTTTTCAAAAAAACGGACTTGCTTCAGCAGCACACTTCTGGTGCTGTAGTTGTAGGAGAAGTCTCAAAACGTCATCATGAGTCCCGACAAAACCCGAAAAATGAATAAAATGCATATTTTACGAAAACATTTTTTTGCTAAAATGTCGTAAGGGGGGGACCCTTACAAAAAATTCAAAAAACCGGACTTGCTTCAGCAGCACAATTCTGGTGCTGTAGTTGTAGGAGATGTCTCAAAACGTCATCAGGAGTCCCGACACAACCCGAAAATGGCAGAAAATGATTTTTTTGGGAAAACTTTTTTTGGGGAAAACTTTTTTTCGCTAAAAAAATTTCAAAAAAACTGACTTGCTTCAGCAGCACACTTCTGGTGCTGTAGTTGTAGGAGATGTCTCAAAACGTCATCATGAGTCCCGACAAAACCCGAAAAATGAAGAAAATGCATATTTTACGAAAACATTTTTTTGCTAAAATGTCGTAAGGGGGGACCCTTACAAAAAATTCAAAAAAACGGACTTGCTTCAGCAGCACAATTCTGGTGCTGTAGTTGTAGGAGATGTCTCAAAACGTCATCATGAGTCCCGACAAAACCCGAAAAATGAAGAAAATGCATATTTTACGAAAACATTTTTTTGCTAAAATGTCGTAAGGGGGGACCCTTACAAAAAATTCAAAAAAACGGACTTGCTTCAGCAGCACACTTCTGGTGCTGTAGTTGTAGGAGATGTCTCAAAACGTCATCAGGAGTCCCCACAAAACCCGAAAATGGCAGAAAATGATTTTTTGGGGGAAACTTTTTTTCGCTAAAAATTTTTCAAAAAAACGGACTTGCTTCAGCAGCACACTTCTGGTGCTGCAGTTGTAGGAGAAGTCTCAAAACGTCATCATGAGTCCCGACAAAACCCGAAAAATGAATAAAATGCATATTTTACGAAAACATTTTTTTGCTAAAATGTCGTAAGGGGGGGACCCTTACAAAAAATTCAAAAAACCGGACTTGCTTCAGCAGCACAATTCTGGTGCTGTAGTTGTAGGAGATGTCTCAAAACGTCATCAGGAGTCCCGACACAACCCGAAAATGGCAGAAAATGATTTTTTTGGGAAAACTTTTTTTGGGGAAAACTTTTTTTCGCTAAAAAAATTTCAAAAAAACTGACTTGCTTCAGCAGCACACTTCTGGTGCTGTAGTTGTAGGAGATGTCTCAAAACGTCATCAGTAGTCCCGACAAAACCCGAAAATGGAAGAAAGTGCATATTTTACGAAAAAAAATGTTTGCAAAAATGTCGTAAGGGGGGACCCTTACAAAAAATTCAAAAACTAGAAACTTGCTTCAGCAGCACAATTCTGGTGCTGTAGTTGTAGGAGATGTCTCAAAACGTCATCAGGAGTCCCGACGAAACCCGAAAATGCATATTTTACGAAAACATTTTTTTGCTAAAATGTCGTAAGGGGGGACCCTTACAAAAAATTCAAAAAAACGGACTTGCTTCAGCAGCACAATTCTGCTGCTGTAGTTGTAGGAGATGTCTCAAAACGTCATCAGGAGTCCCGACAAAACCCGAAAATGGCAGAAAATGATTTTTTGGGGGAAACTTTTTTTCGCTAAAATTTAAAAAAAAAAACGGACTTGCTTCAGCAGCACACTTCTGGTGCTGTAGTTGTAGGGGAAGTCTCAAAACGTCATCATGAGTCCCGACAAAACCCGAAAAATGAATAAAATGCATATTTTACGAAAACATTTTTTTGCTAAAATGTCGTAAGGGGGGACCCTTACAAAAAATTCAAAAAAACCGACTTGCTTCAGCAGCACATTTCTTGTGCTGTAATTGTAGGAGATGTCTCAAAACGTCATCAGGAGTCCCGACACAACCGGAAAATGGAAGAAAATGCATATTTTACGAAAAAAATGTTTTGCTAAAATGTCATAAGGGGGGACCCTTACAAAAATTTTAAAAAAAACGGACTTGCTTCAGCAGCACAATTCTGGTGCTGTAGTTGTAGGAAATGTCTCAAAACGTCATCAGGAGTCCCGACAAAACCCGAAAATGGAAGAAAATGCATAGTTTACGGAAAACATTTTTGCAAAAACCCGAAAATGGCAGAAAATAATTTTTGGGGGAAAACTTTTTTTCGCTAAAAAAATTTCAAAAAAACGGACTTGCTTCAGCAGCACACTTCTGGTGCTGTAGTTGTAGGAGATGTCTCAAAACGTCATCAGTAGTCCCGACAAAACCCGAAAATGGAAGAAAGTGCATATTTTACGAAAAAAAATGTTTGCAAAAATGTCGTAAGGGGGGACCCTTACAAAAAATTCAAAAACTAGAAACTTGCTTCAGCAGCACAATTCTGGTGCTGTAGTTGTAGGAGATGTCTCAAAACGTCATCAGGAGTCCCGACGAAACCCGAAAATGCATATTTTACGAAAACATTTTTTTGCTAAAATGTCGTAAGGGGGGACCCTTACAAAAAATTCAAAAAAACGGACTTGCTTCAGCAGCACAATTCTGCTGCTGTAGTTGTAGGAGATGTCTCAAAACGTCATCAGGAGTCCCGACAAAACCCGAAAATGGCAGAAAATGATTTTTTGGGGGAAACTTTTTTTCGCTAAAATTTAAAAAAAAAAACGGACTTGCTTCAGCAGCACACTTCTGGTGCTGTAGTTGTAGGGGAAGTCTCAAAACGTCATCATGAGTCCCGACAAAACCCGAAAAATGAATAAAATGCATATTTTACGAAAACATTTTTTTGCTAAAATGTCGTAAGGGGGGACCCTTACAAAAAATTCAAAAAAACCGACTTGCTTCAGCAGCACATTTCTTGTGCTGTAATTGTAGGAGATGTCTCAAAACGTCATCAGGAGTCCCGACACAACCGGAAAATGGAAGAAAATGCATATTTTACGAAAAAAATGTTTTGCTAAAATGTCATAAGGGGGGACCCTTACAAAAATTTAAAAAAAAACGGACTTGCTTCAGCAGCACAATTCTGGTGCTGTAGTTGTAGGAAATGTCTCAAAACGTCATCAGGAGTCCCGACAAAACCCGAAAATGGAAGAAAATGCATAGTTTACGGAAAACATTTTTGCAAAAACCCGAAAATGGCAGAAAATAATTTTTGGGGGAAAACTTTTTTTCGCTAAAAAAATTTCAAAAAAACGGACTTGCTTCAGCAGCACACTTCTGGTGCTGTAGTTGTAGGAGATGTCTCAAAACGTCATCATGAGTCCCGACAAAACCCGAAAAATGAAGAAAATGCATATTTTACGAAAACATTTTTTTGCTAAAATGTCGTAAGGGGGGACCCTTACAAAATATTCAAAAAAACGGACTTGCTTCAGCAGCACAATTCTGGTGCTGTAGTTGTAGGAGATGTCTCAAAACGTCATCAGGAGTCCCCACAAAACCCGAAAATGGCAGAAAATGATTTTTTGGGGGGAACTTTTTTTCGCTAAAAATTTTTCAAAAAAACGGACTTGCTTCAGCAGCACACTTCTGGTGCTGTAGTTGTAGGAGAAGTCTCAAAACGTCATCATGAGTCCCGACAAAACCCGAAAAATGAATAAAATGCATATTTTACGAAAACATTTTTTTGCTAAAATGTCGTAAGGGGGGGACCCTTACAAAAAATTCAAAAAACCGGACTTGCTTCAGCAGCACAATTCTGGTGCTGTAGTTGTAGGAGATGTCTCAAAACGTCATCAGGAGTCCCGACACAACCCGAAAATGGCAGAAAATGATTTTTTTGGGAAAACTTTTTTTGGGGAAAACTTTTTTTCGCTAAAAAAATTTCAAAAAAACTGACTTGCTTCAGCAGCACACTTCTGGTGCTGTAGTTGTAGGAGATGTCTCAAAACGTCATCATGAGTCCCGACAAAACCCGAAAAATGAAGAAAATGCATATTTTACGAAAACATTTTTTTGCTAAAATGTCGTAAGGGGGGACCCTTACAAAAAATTCAAAAAAACGGACTTGCTTCAGCAGCACAATTCTGGTGCTGTAGTTGTAGGAGATGTCTCAAAACGTCATCATGAGTCCCGACAAAACCCGAAAAATGAAGAAAATGCATATTTTACGAAAACATTTTTTTGCTAAAATGTCGTAAGGGGGGACCCTTACAAAAAATTCAAAAAAACGGACTTGCTTCAGCAGCACACTTCTGGTGCTGTAGTTGTAGGAGATGTCTCAAAACGTCATCAGGAGTCCCCACAAAACCCGAAAATGGCAGAAAATGATTTTTTGGGGGAAACTTTTTTTCGCTAAAAATTTTTCAAAAAAACGGACTTGCTTCAGCAGCACACTTCTGGTGCTGCAGTTGTAGGAGAAGTCTCAAAACGTCATCATGAGTCCCGACAAAACCCGAAAAATGAATAAAATGCATATTTTACGAAAACATTTTTTTGCTAAAATGTCGTAAGGGGGGGACCCTTACAAAAAATTCAAAAAACCGGACTTGCTTCAGCAGCACAATTCTGGTGCTGTAGTTGTAGGAGATGTCTCAAAACGTCATCAGGAGTCCCGACACAACCCGAAAATGGCAGAAAATGATTTTTTGGGGAAAACTTTTTTTGGGGAAAACTTTTTTTCGCTAAAAAAATTTCAAAAAAACTGACTTGCTTCAGCAGCACACTTCTGGTGCTGTAGTTGTAGGAGATGTCTCAAAACGTCATCATGAGTCCCGACAAAACCCGAAAAATGAAGAAAATGCATATTTTACGAAAACATTTTTTTGCTAAAATGTCGTAAGGGGGGACCCTTACAAAAAATTCAAAAAAACGGACTTGCTTCAGCAGCACAATTCTGGTGCTGTAGTTGTAGGAGATGTCTCAAAACGTCATCATGAGTCCCGACAAAACCCGAAAAATGAAGAAAATGCATATTTTACGAAAACATTTTTTTGCTAAAATGTCGTAAGGGGGGACCCTTACAAAAAATTCAAAAAAACGGACTTGCTTCAGCAGCACACTTCTGGTGCTGTAGTTGTAGGAGATGTCTCAAAACGTCATCAGGAGTCCCCACAAAACCCGAAAATGGCAGAAAATGATTTTTTGGGGGAAACTTTTTTTCGCTAAAAATTTTTCAAAAAAACGGACTTGCTTCAGCAGCACACTTCTGGTGCTGCAGTTGTAGGAGAAGTCTCAAAACGTCATCATGAGTCCCGACAAAACCCGAAAAATGAATAAAATGCATATTTTACGAAAACAATTTTTTGCTAAAATGTCGTAAGGGGGACCCTTACAAAAAATTCAAAAAACCGGACTTGCTTCAGCAGCACAATTCTGGTGCTGTAGTTGTAGGAGATGTCTCAAAACGTCATCAGGAGTCCCGACAAAACCCGAAAATGGAAGAAAGTGCATATTTTACGAAAAAATTTTTTTGCAAAAATGTCATAAGGGGGGACCCTTACAAAAAATTCAAAAAATAGAAACTCGCTTCAGCAGCACAATTCTGGTGCTGTAGTTGTAGGAGATGTCTCAAAACGTCATCAGGAGTCCCGACAAAACCCGAAAATGGAAGAAAATGCATATTTTACGAAAACATTTTTTTTGCTAAAATGTCGTAAGGGGGGACCCTTACAAAAAATTCAAAAAAACGGACTTGCTTCAGCAGCACAATTCTGGTGCTGTAGTTGTAGGAGATGTCTCAAAACGTCATCAGGAGTCCCGACAAAACCCGAAAATGGAAGAAAATGCATATTTTACGAAAACATTTTTTTTGCTAAAATGTCGTAAGGGGGGACCCTTACAAAAAAAATCAAAAAAACGGACTTGCTTCAGCAGCACAATTCTGGTGCTGTAGTTGTAGGAGATGTCTCAAAACGTCATCAGGAGTCCCAACAAAACCCGAAAATGGCAGAAAATGATTTTTTGGGGGAAACTTTTTTTCGCTAAAAATTTTTCAAAAAAACGGACTTGCTTCAGCAGCACACTTCTGGTGCTGTAGTTGTAGGAGAAGTCTCAAAACGTCATCATGAGTCCCGACAAAACCCGAAAAATGAATAAAATGCATATTTTACGAAAACAATTTTTTGCTAAAATGTCGTAAGGGGGACCCTTACAAAAAATTCAAAAAACCGGACTTGCTTCAGCAGCACATTTCTGGTGCTGTAGTTGTAGGAGATGTCTCAAAACGTCATCAGGAGTCCCGACAAAACCCGAAAATGGAAGAAATTGCATATTTTACGAAAAAAATTTTTTGCAAAAATGTCATAAGGGGGGACCCTTACAAAAAATTCAAAAAATAGAAACTTGCTTCAGCAGCACAATTCTGGTGCTGTAGTTGTAGGAGATGTCTCAAAACGTCATCAGGAGTCCCGACAAAACCCGAAAATGGCAGAAAATGATTTTTTGGGGGAAACTTTTTTTCGCTAAAATTAAAAAAAAAAAACGGACTTGCTTCAGCAGCACACTTCTGGTGCTGTAGTTGTAGGGGAAGTCTCAAAACGTCATCATGAGTCCCGACAAAACCCGAAAAATGAATAAAATGCATATTTTACGAAAACAATTTTTTGCTAAAATGTCGTAAGGGGGACCCTTACAAAAAATTCAAAAAACCGGACTTGCTTCAGCAGCACAATTCTGGTGCTGTAGTTGTAGGAGATGTCTCAAAACGTCATCAGGAGTCCCGACAAAACCCGAAAATGGAAGAAAGTGCATATTTTACGAAAAAAAATTTTTGCAAAAATGTCATAAGGGGGGACCCTTACAAAAAATTCAAAAAATAGAAACTCGCTTCAGCAGCACAATTCTGGTGCTGTAGTTGTAGGAGATGTCTCAAAACGTCATCAGGAGTCCCGACAAAACCCGAAAATGGAAGAAAATGCATATTTTACGAAAACATTTTTTTTGCTAAAATGTCGTAAGGGGGGACCCTTACAAAAAAATCAAAAAAACGGACTTGCTTCAGCAGCACAATTCTGGTGCTGTAGTTGTAGGAGATGTCTCAAAACGTCATCAGGAGTCCCAACAAAACCCGAAAATGGCAGAAAATGATTTTTTGGGGGAAACTTTTTTTCGCTAAAAATTTTTCAAAAAAACGGACTTGCTTCAGCAGCACACTTCTGGTGCTGTAGTTGTAGGAGAAGTCTCAAAACGTCATCATGAGTCCCGACAAAACCCGAAAAATGAATAAAATGCATATTTTACGAAAACAATTTTTTGCTAAAATGTCGTAAGGGGGACCCTTACAAAAAATTCAAAAAACCGGACTTGCTTCAGCAGCACATTTCTGGTGCTGTAGTTGTAGGAGATGTCTCAAAACGTCATCAGGAGTCCCGACACAACCTGAAAATGGAAGAAAATGCATATTTTACGAAAAAAATGTTTTGCTAAAATGTCGTAAGGGGGGACCCTTACAAAAAATTCAAAAAATAGAAACTTGCTTCAGCAGCACAATTCTGGTGCTGTAGTTGTAGGAGATGTCTCAAAACGTCATCAGGAGTCCCGACAAAACCGGAAAATGGAAGAAAATGCATATTTTACGAAAAAAATGTTTTGCTAAAATGTCGTAAGGGGGGACCCTTACAAAAAATTCAAAAAAACGGACTTGCTTCAGCAGCACATTTCTTGTGCTGTAGTTGTAGGAGATGTCTCAAAACGTCATCAGGAGTCCCGACACAACCTGAAAATGGAAGAAAATGCATATTTTACGAAAAAAATGTTTTGCTAAAATGTCGTAAGGGGGGACCCTTACAAAAAATAGAAACTTGCTTCAGCAGCACAATTCTGGTGCTGTAGTTGTAGGAGATGTCTCAAAACGTCATCAGGAGTCCCGACAAAACCGGAAAATGGAAGAAAATGCATATTTTACGAAAAAAATGTTTTGCTAAAATGTCGTAAGGGGGGACCCTTACAAAAAATTCAAAAAAACGGACTTGCTTCAGCAGCACATTTCTTGTGCTGTAATTGTAGGAGATGTCTCAAAACGTCATCAGGAGTCCCGACACAACCTGAAAATGGAAGAAAATGCATATTTTACGAAAAAAATGTTTTGCTAAAATGTCATAAGGGGGGACCCTTACAAAAATTTAAAAAAAAACGGACTTGCTTCAGCAGCACAATTCTGGTGCTGTAGTTGTAGGAGATGTCTCAAAACGTCATCAGGAGTCCCGACAAAACCCGAAAATGGAAGAAAATGCATATTTTACGGAAAACATTTTTGCAAAAACCCGAAAATGGCAGAAAATAATTTTTGGGGGGAAACTTTTTTTCGCTAAAAAAATTTCAAAAAAACGGACTTGCTTCAGCAGCACACTTCTGGTGCTGTAGTTGTAGGAGATGTCTCAAAACGTCATCAGGAGTCCCGACACAACCTGAAAATGGAAGAAAATGCATATTTTACGAAAAAAATGTTTTGCTAAAATGTCGTAAAGGGGGACCCTTACAAAAAATTCAAAAAATAGAAACTTGCTTCAGCAGCACAATTCTGGTGCTGTAGTTGTAGGAGATGTCTCAAAACGTCATCAGGAGTCCTGCCAAAACCGGAAAATGGAAGAAAATGCATATTTTACGAAAAAAATGTTTTGCTAAAATGTCGTAAGGGGAGACCCTTACAAAAAATTCAAAAAAACGGACTTGCTTCAGCAGCACAATTCTGGTGCTGTAGTTGTAGGAGATGTCTCAAAACGTCATCAGTAGTCCCGACAAAACCCGAAAATGGAAGAAAGTGCATATTTTACGAAAAAAAATTTTTGCAAAAATGTCGTAAGGGGGGACCCTTACAAAAAATTCAAAAACTAGAAACTTGCTTCAGCAGCACAATTCTGGTGCTGTAGTTGTAGGAGATGTCTCAAAACGTCATCAGGAGTCCCGACGAAACCCGAAAATGCATATTTTACGAAAACATTTTTTTGCTAAAATGTCGTACAAAAAATTCAAAAAAACGGACTTGCTTCAGCAGCACAATTCTGGTGCTGTAGTTGTAGGAGATGTCTCAAAACGTCATCAGGAGTCCCGACAAAACCCGAAAATGGCAGAAAATGATTTTTTGGGGGGAACTTTTTTTCGCTAAAATTAAAAAAAAAAAAACAGACTTGCTTCAGCAGCACACTTCTGGTGCTGTAGTTGTAGGGGAAGTCTCAAAACGTCATCATGAGTCCCGACAAAACCCGAAAAATGAATAAAATGCATATTTTACGAAAACATTTTTTTGCTAAAATGTCGTAAGGGGGGACCCTTACAAAAAATTCAAAAAAACCGACTTGCTTCAGCGGCACATTTCTTGTGCTGTAATTGTAGGAGATGTCTCAAAACGTCATCAGGAGTCCCGACACAACCTGAAAATGGAAGAAAATGCATATTTTACGAAAAAAATGTTTTGCTAAAATGTCGTAAGGGGGGACCCTTACAAAAAATTCAAAAAAACGGACTTGCTTCAGCAGCACATTTCTTGTGCTGTAATTGTAGGAGATGTCTCAAAACGTCATCAGGAGTCCCGACAAAACCGGAAAATGGAAGAAAATGCATATTTTACGAAAAAAATGTTTTGCTAAAATGTCGTAAGGGGGGACCCTTACAAAAAATTCAAAAAAACGGACTTGCTTCAGCAGCACATTTCTTGTGCTGTAATTGTAGGAGATGTCTCAAAACGTCATCAGGAGTCCCGACACAACCTGAAAATGGAAGAAAATGCATATTTTACGAAAAAAATGTTTTGCTAAAATGTCATAAGGGGGGACCCTTACAAAAATTTTAAAAAAAACGGACTTGCTTCAGCAGCACAATTCTGGTGCTGTAGTTGTAGGAAATGTCTCAAAACGTCATCAGGAGTCCCGACAAAACCCGAAAATGGAAGAAAATGCATATTTTACGGAAAACATTTTTGCAAAAACCCGAAAATGGCAGAAAATAATTTTTGGGGGAAAACTTTTTTTCGCTAAAAAAATTTCAAAAAAACGGACTTGCTTCAGCAGCACACTTCTGGTGCTGTAGTTGTAGGAGAAGTCTCAAAACGTCATCAGGAGTCCCGACACAACCTGAAAATGGAAGAAAATGCATATTTTACGAAAAAAATGTTTTGCTAAAATGTCGTAAGGGGGGACCCTTACAAAAAATTCAAAAAATAGAAACTTGCTTCAGCAGCACAATTCTGGTGCTGTAGTTGTAGGAGATGTCTCAAAACGTCATCAGGAGTCCCGACAAAACCGGAAAATGGAAGAAAATGCATATTTTACAAAAAAAATGTTTTGCTAAAATGTCGTAAGGGGGGACCCTTACAAAAAATTCAAAAAAACGGACTTGCTTCAGCAGCACATTTCTTGTGCTGTAATTGTAGGAGATGTCTCAAAACGTCATCAGGAGTCCCGACACAACCTGAAAATGGAAGAAAATGCATATTTTACGAAAAAAATGTTTTGCTAAAATGTCGTAAGGGGAGACCCTTACAAAAAATTCAAAAAAACGGACTTGCTTCAGCAGCACAATTCTGGTGCTGTAGTTGTAGGAGATGTCTCAAAACGTCATCAGTAGTCCCGACAAAACCCGAAAATGGAAGAAAGTGCATATTTTACGAAAAAAAATGTTTGCAAAAATGTCGTAAGGGGGGACCCTTACAAAAAATTCAAAAACTAGAAACTTGCTTCAGCAGCACAATTCTGGTGCTGTAGTTGTAGGAGATGTCTCAAAACGTCATCAGGAGTCCCGACGAAACCCGAAAATGCATATTTTACGAAAAAAAATTTTTGCTAAAATGTCGTAAGGGGGGACCCTTACAAAAAATTCAAAAAAACGGACTTGCTTCAGCAGCACAATTCTGCTGCTGTAGTTGTAGGAGATGTCTCAAAACGTCATCAGGAGTCCCGACAAAACCCGAAAATGGCAGAAAATGATTTTTTGGGGGAAACTTTTTTTCGCTAAAATTTAAAAAAAAAAACGGACTTGCTTCAGCAGCACACTTCTGGTGCTGTAGTTGTAGGGGAAGTCTCAAAACGTCATCATGAGTCCCGACAAAACCCGAAAAATGAATAAAATGCATATTTTACGAAAACATTTTTTTGCTAAAATGTCGTAAGGGGGGACCCTTACAAAAAATTCAAAAAAACCGACTTGCTTCAGCAGCACATTTCTTGTGCTGTAATTGTAGGAGATGTCTCAAAACGTCATCAGGAGTCCCGACACAACCGGAAAATGGAAGAAAATGCATATTTTACGAAAAAAATGTTTTGCTAAAATGTCATAAGGGGGGACCCTTACAAAAATTTTAAAAAAAACGGACTTGCTTCAGCAGCACAATTCTGGTGCTGTAGTTGTAGGAAATGTCTCAAAACGTCATCAGGAGTCCCGACAAAACCCGAAAATGGAAGAAAATGCATAGTTTACGGAAAACATTTTTGCAAAAACCCGAAAATGGCAGAAAATAATTTTTGGGGGAAAACTTTTTTTCGCTAAAAAAATTTCAAAAAAACGGACTTGCTTCAGCAGCACACTTCTGGTGCTGTAGTTGTAGGAGATGTCTCAAAACGTCATCAGTAGTCCCGACAAAACCCGAAAATGGAAGAAAGTGCATATTTTACGAAAAAAAATGTTTGCAAAAATGTCGTAAGGGGGGACCCTTACAAAAAATTCAAAAACTAGAAACTTGCTTCAGCAGCACAATTCTGGTGCTATAGTTGTAGGAGATGTCTCAAAACGTCATCAGGAGTCCCGACGAAACCCGAAAATGCATATTTTACGAAAACATTTTTTTGCTAAAATGTCGTAAGGGGGGACCCTTACAAAAAATTCAAAAAAACGGACTTGCTTCAGCAGCACAATTCTGCTGCTGTAGTTGTAGGAGATGTCTCAAAACGTCATCAGGAGTCCCGACAAAACCCGAAAATGGCAGAAAATGATTTTTTGGGGGAAACTTTTTTTCGCTAAAATTTAAAAAAAAAAACGGACTTGCTTCAGCAGCACACTTCTGGTGCTGTAGTTGTAGGGGAAGTCTCAAAACGTCATCATGAGTCCCGACAAAACCCGAAAAATGAATAAAATGCATATTTTACGAAAACATTTTTTTGCTAAAATGTCGTAAGGGGGGACCCTTACAAAAAATTCAAAAAAACCGACTTGCTTCAGCAGCACATTTCTTGTGCTGTAATTGTAGGAGATGTCTCAAAACGTCATCAGGAGTCCCGACACAACCGGAAAATGGAAGAAAATGCATATTTTACGAAAAAAATGTTTTGCTAAAATGTCATAAGGGGGGACCCTTACAAAAATTTAAAAAAAAACGGACTTGCTTCAGCAGCACAATTCTGGTGCTGTAGTTGTAGGAAATGTCTCAAAACGTCATCAGGAGTCCCGACAAAACCCGAAAATGGAAGAAAATGCATAGTTTACGGAAAACATTTTTGCAAAAACCCGAAAATGGCAGAAAATAATTTTTGGGGGAAAACTTTTTTTCGCTAAAAAATTTTCAAAAAAACGGACTTGCTTCAGCAGCACACTTCTGGTGCTGTAGTTGTAGGAGATGTCTCAAAACGTCATCATGAGTCCCGACAACACCCGAAAAATGAAGAAAATGCATATTTTACGAAAACATTTTTTTGCTAAAATGTCGTAAGGGGGGACCCTTACAAAAAATTAAAAAAAACGGACTTGCTTCAGCAGCACATTTCTGCTGCTGTAGTTGTAGGAGATGTCTCAAAACGTCATCAGGAGTCCCGACAAAACCGGAAAATGGAAGAACATGCATATTTTACGAAAAAAATGTTTTGCTAAAATGTCATAAGGGGGGACCCTTACAAAAAATTCAAAAAAACGGACTTGCTTCAGCAGCACATTTCTTGTGCTGTAGTTGTAGGAGATGTCTCAAAACGTCATCAGTAGTCCCGACAAAACCCGAAAATGGAAGAAAGTGCATATTTTACGAAAAAAAATTTTTGCAAAAATGTCGTAAGGGGGGACCCTTACAAAAAATTCAAAAACTAGAAACTTGCTTCAGCAGCACAATTCTGGTGCTGTAGTTGTAGGAGATGTCTCAAAACGTCATCAGGAGTCCCGACGAAACCCGAAAATGCATATTTTACGAAAACATTTTTTTGCTAAAATGTCGTAAGGGGGGACCCTTACAAAAAATTCAAAAAAACGGACTTGCTTCAGCAGCACAATTCTGCTGCTGTAGTTGTAGGAGATGTCTCAAAACGTCATCAGGAGTCCCGACAAAACCCGAAAATGGCAGAAAATGATTTTTTGGGGGAAACTTTTTTTCGCTAAAATTTAAAAAAAAAAAACGGACTTGCTTCAGCAGCACACTTCTGGTGCTGTAGTTGTAGGGGAAGTCTCAAAACGTCATCATGAGTCCCGACAAAACCCGAAAAATGAATAAAATGCATATTTTACGAAAACATTTTTTTGCTAAAATGTCGTAAGGGGGGACCCTTACAAAAAATTCAAAAAAACCGACTTGCTTCAGCAGCACATTTCTTGTGCTGTAATTGTAGGAGATGTCTCAAAACGTCATCAGGAGTCCCGACACAACCTGAAAATGGAAGAAAATGCATATTTTACGAAAAAAATGTTTTGCTAAAATGTCGTAAGGGGGGACCCTTACAAAAAATTCAAAAAATAGAAACTTGCTTCAGCAGCACAATTCTGGTGCTGTAGTTGTAGGAGATGTCTCAAAACGTCATCAGGAGTCCCGACAAAACCGGAAAATGGAAGAAAATGCATATTTTACGAAAAAAATGTTTTGCTAAAATGTCGTAAGGGGGGACCCTTACAAAAAATTTAAAAAAACGGACTTGCTTCAGCAGCACATTTCTTGTGCTGTAATTGTAGGAGATGTCTCAAAACGTCATCAGGAGTCCCGACACAACCTGAAAATGGAAGAAAATGCATATTTTACGAAAAAAATGTTTTGCTAAAATGTCATAAGGGGGGACCCTTACAAAAATTTTAAAAAAAACGGACTTGCTTCAGCAGCACAATTCTGGTGCTGTAGTTGTAGGAAATGTCTCAAAACGTCATCAGGAGTCCCGACAAAACCCGAAAATGGAAGAAAATGCATATTTTACGGAAAACATTTTTGCAAAAACCCGAAAATGGCAGAAAATAATTTTTGGGGGAAAACTTTTTTTCGCTAAAAAAATTTCAAAAAAACGGACTTGCTTCAGCAGCACAATTCTGGTGCTGTAGTTGTAGGAGATGTCTCAAAACGTCATCATGAGTCCCGACAAAACCCGAAAAATGAAGAAAATGCATATTTTACGAAAACATTTTTTTGCTAAAATGTCGTAAGGGGGGACCCTTACAAAAAATTCAAAAAAACGAACTTGCTTCAGCAGCACAATTCTGGTGCTGTAGTTGTAGGAAATGTCTCAAAACGTCATCAGGAGTCCCGACAAAACCCGAAAATGGAAGAAAATGCATATTTTACGGAAAACATTTTTGCAAAAACCCGAAAATGGCAGAAAATAATTTTTGGGGGAAAACTTTTTTTCGCTAAAAAAATTTCAAAAAAACGGACTTGCTTCAGCAGCACACTTCTGGTGCTGTAGTTGTAGGAGAAGTCTCAAAACGTCATCAGGAGTCCCGACACAACCTGAAAATGGAAGAAAATGCATATTTTACGAAAAAAATGTTTTGCTAAAATGTCGTAAGGGGGTCCCTTACAAAAAATTCAAAAAATAGAAACTTGCTTCAGCAGCACAATTCTGGTGCTGTAGTTGTAGGAGATGTCTCAAAACGTCATCAGGAGTCCCGACAAAACCGGAAAATGGAAGAAAATGCATATTTTACGAAAAAAATGTTTTGCTAAAATGTCGTAAGGGGGGACCCTTACAAAAAATTCAAAAAAACGGACTTGCTTCAGCAGCACATTTCTTGTGCTGTAATTGTAGGAGATGTCTCAAAACGTCATCAGGAGTCCCGACACAACCTGAAAATGGAAGAAAATGCATATTTTACGAAAAAAATGTTTTGCTAAAATGTCGTAAGGGGAGACCCTTACAAAAAATTCAAAAAAACGGACTTGCTTCAGCAGCACAATTCTGGTGCTGTAGTTGTAGGAGATGTCTCAAAACGTCATCAGTAGTCCCGACAAAACCCGAAAATGGAAGAAAGTGCATATTTTACGAAAAAAAATGTTTGCAAAAATGTCGTAAGGGGGGACCCTTACAAAAAATTCAAAAACTAGAAACTTGCTTCAGCAGCACAATTCTGGTGCTGTAGTTGTAGGAGATGTCTCAAAACGTCATCAGGAGTCCCGACGAAACCCGAAAATGCATATTTTACGAAAACATTTTTTTGCTAAAATGTCGTAAGGGGGGACCCTTACAAAAAATTCAAAAAAACGGACTTGCTTCAGCAGCACAATTCTGCTGCTGTAGTTGTAGGAGATGTCTCAAAACGTCATCAGGAGTCCCGACAAAACCCGAAAATGGCAGAAAATGATTTTTTGGGGGAAACTTTTTTTCGCTAAAATTTAAAAAAAAAAACGGACTTGCTTCAGCAGCACACTTCTGGTGCTGTAGTTGTAGGGGAAGTCTCAAAACGTCATCATGAGTCCCGACAAAACCCGAAAAATGAATAAAATGCATATTTTACGAAAACATTTTTTTGCTAAAATGTCGTAAGGGGGGACCCTTACAAAAAATTCAAAAAAACCGACTTGCTTCAGCAGCACATTTCTTGTGCTGTAATTGTAGGAGATGTCTCAAAACGTCATCAGGAGTCCCGACACAACCGGAAAATGGAAGAAAATGCATATTTTACGAAAAAAATGTTTTGCTAAAATGTCATAAGGGGGGACCCTTACAAAAATTTTAAAAAAAACGGACTTGCTTCAGCAGCACAATTCTGGTGCTGTAGTTGTAGGAAATGTCTCAAAACGTCATCAGGAGTCCCGACAAAACCCGAAAATGGAAGAAAATGCATAGTTTACGGAAAACATTTTTGCAAAAACCCGAAAATGGCAGAAAATAATTTTTGGGGGAAAACTTTTTTTCGCTAAAAAAATTTCAAAAAAACGGACTTGCTTCAGCAGCACACTTCTGGTGCTGTAGTTGTAGGAGATGTCTCAAAACGTCATCATGAGTCCCGACAAAACCCGAAAAATGAAGAAAATGCATATTTTACGAAAACATTTTTTTGCTAAAATGTCGTAAGGGGGGACCCTTACAAAATATTCAAAAAAACGGACTTGCTTCAGCAGCACAATTCTGGTGCTGTAGTTGTAGGAGATGTCTCAAAACGTCATCAGGAGTCCCCACAAAACCCGAAAATGGCAGAAAATGATTTTTTGGGGGGAACTTTTTTTCGCTAAAAATTTTTCAAAAAAACGGACTTGCTTCAGCAGCACACTTCTGGTGCTGTAGTTGTAGGAGAAGTCTCAAAACGTCATCATGAGTCCCGACAAAACCCGAAAAATGAATAAAATGCATATTTTACGAAAACATTTTTTTGCTAAAATGTCGTAAGGGGGGGACCCTTACAAAAAATTCAAAAAACCGGACTTGCTTCAGCAGCACAATTCTGGTGCTGTAGTTGTAGGAGATGTCTCAAAACGTCATCAGGAGTCCCGACACAACCCGAAAATGGCAGAAAATGATTTTTTTGGGAAAACTTTTTTTGGGGAAAACTTTTTTTCGCTAAAAAAATTTCAAAAAAACTGACTTGCTTCAGCAGCACACTTCTGGTGCTGTAGTTGTAGGAGATGTCTCAAAACGTCATCATGAGTCCCGACAAAACCCGAAAAATGAAGAAAATGCATATTTTACGAAAACATTTTTTTGCTAAAATGTCGTAAGGGGGGACCCTTACAAAAAATTCAAAAAAACGGACTTGCTTCAGCAGCACAATTCTGGTGCTGTAGTTGTAGGAGATGTCTCAAAACGTCATCATGAGTCCCGACAAAACCCGAAAAATGAAGAAAATGCATATTTTACGAAAACATTTTTTTGCTAAAATGTCGTAAGGGGGGACCCTTACAAAAAATTCAAAAAAACGGACTTGCTTCAGCAGCACACTTCTGGTGCTGTAGTTGTAGGAGATGTCTCAAAACGTCATCAGGAGTCCCCACAAAACCCGAAAATGGCAGAAAATGATTTTTTGGGGGAAACTTTTTTTCGCTAAAAATTTTTCAAAAAAACGGACTTGCTTCAGCAGCACACTTCTGGTGCTGCAGTTGTAGGAGAAGTCTCAAAACGTCATCATGAGTCCCGACAAAACCCGAAAAATGAATAAAATGCATATTTTACGAAAACATTTTTTTGCTAAAATGTCGTAAGGGGGGGACCCTTACAAAAAATTCAAAAAACCGGACTTGCTTCAGCAGCACAATTCTGGTGCTGTAGTTGTAGGAGATGTCTCAAAACGTCATCAGGAGTCCCGACACAACCCGAAAATGGCAGAAAATGATTTTTTTGGGAAAACTTTTTTGGGGGAAAACTTTTTTTCGCTAAAAAAATTTCAAAAAAACTGACTTGCTTCAGCAGCACACTTCTGGTGCTGTAGTTGTAGGAGATGTCTCAAAACGTCATCAGTAGTCCCGACAAAACCCGAAAATGGAAGAAAGTGCATATTTTACGAAAAAAAATGTTTGCAAAAATGTCGTAAGGGGGGACCCTTACAAAAAATTCAAAAACTAGAAACTTGCTTCAGCAGCACAATTCTGGTGCTGTAGTTGTAGGAGATGTCTCAAAACGTCATCAGGAGTCCCGACGAAACCCGAAAATGCATATTTTACGAAAACATTTTTTTGCTAAAATGTCGTAAGGGGGGACCCTTACAAAAAATTCAAAAAAACGGACTTGCTTCAGCAGCACAATTCTGCTGCTGTAGTTGTAGGAGATGTCTCAAAACGTCATCAGGAGTCCCGACAAAACCCGAAAATGGCAGAAAATGATTTTTTGGGGGAAACTTTTTTTCGCTAAAATTTAAAAAAAAAAACGGACTTGCTTCAGCAGCACACTTCTGGTGCTGTAGTTGTAGGGGAAGTCTCAAAACGTCATCATGAGTCCCGACAAAACCCGAAAAATGAATAAAATGCATATTTTACGAAAACATTTTTTTGCTAAAATGTCGTAAGGGGGGACCCTTACAAAAAATTCAAAAAAACCGACTTGCTTCAGCAGCACATTTCTTGTGCTGTAATTGTAGGAGATGTCTCAAAACGTCATCAGGAGTCCCGACACAACCGGAAAATGGAAGAAAATGCATATTTTACGAAAAAAATGTTTTGCTAAAATGTCATAAGGGGGGACCCTTACAAAAATTTTAAAAAAAACGGACTTGCTTCAGCAGCACAATTCTGGTGCTGTAGTTGTAGGAAATGTCTCAAAACGTCATCAGGAGTCCCGACAAAACCCGAAAATGGAAGAAAATGCATAGTTTACGGAAAACATTTTTGCAAAAACCCGAAAATGGCAGAAAATAATTTTTGGGGGAAAACTTTTTTTCGCTAAAAAAATTTCAAAAAAACGGACTTGCTTCAGCAGCACACTTCTGGTGCTGTAGTTGTAGGAGATGTCTCAAAACGTCATCAGTAGTCCCGACAAAACCCGAAAATGGAAGAAAGTGCATATTTTACGAAAAAAAATGTTTGCAAAAATGTCGTAAGGGGGGACCCTTACAAAAAATTCAAAAACTAGAAACTTGCTTCAGCAGCACAATTCTGGTGCTGTAGTTGTAGGAGATGTCTCAAAACGTCATCAGGAGTCCCGACGAAACCCGAAAATGCATATTTTACGAAAACATTTTTTTGCTAAAATGTCGTAAGGGGGGACCCTTACAAAAAATTCAAAAAAACGGACTTGCTTCAGCAGCACAATTCTGCTGCTGTAGTTGTAGGAGATGTCTCAAAACGTCATCAGGAGTCCCGACAAAACCCGAAAATGGCAGAAAATGATTTTTTGGGGGAAACTTTTTTTCGCTAAAATTTAAAAAAAAAAACGGACTTGCTTCAGCAGCACACTTCTGGTGCTGTAGTTGTAGGGGAAGTCTCAAAACGTCATCATGAGTCCCGACAAAACCCGAAAAATGAATAAAATGCATATTTTACGAAAACATTTTTTTGCTAAAATGTCGTAAGGGGGGACCCTTACAAAAAATTCAAAAAAACCGACTTGCTTCAGCAGCACATTTCTTGTGCTGTAATTGTAGGAGATGTCTCAAAACGTCATCAGGAGTCCCGACACAACCGGAAAATGGAAGAAAATGCATATTTTACGAAAAAAATGTTTTGCTAAAATGTCATAAGGGGGGACCCTTACAAAAATTTAAAAAAAAACGGACTTGCTTCAGCAGCACAATTCTGGTGCTGTAGTTGTAGGAAATGTCTCAAAACGTCATCAGGAGTCCCGACAAAACCCGAAAATGGAAGAAAATGCATAGTTTACGGAAAACATTTTTGCAAAAACCCGAAAATGGCAGAAAATAATTTTTGGGGGAAAACTTTTTTTCGCTAAAAAAATTTCAAAAAAACGGACTTGCTTCAGCAGCACACTTCTGGTGCTGTAGTTGTAGGAGATGTCTCAAAACGTCATCATGAGTCCCGACAAAACCCGAAAAATGAAGAAAATGCATATTTTACGAAAACATTTTTTTGCTAAAATGTCGTAAGGGGGGACCCTTACAAAATATTCAAAAAAACGGACTTGCTTCAGCAGCACAATTCTGGTGCTGTAGTTGTAGGAGATGTCTCAAAACGTCATCAGGAGTCCCCACAAAACCCGAAAATGGCAGAAAATGATTTTTTGGGGGGAACTTTTTTTCGCTAAAAATTTTTCAAAAAAACGGACTTGCTTCAGCAGCACACTTCTGGTGCTGTAGTTGTAGGAGAAGTCTCAAAACGTCATCATGAGTCCCGACAAAACCCGAAAAATGAATAAAATGCATATTTTACGAAAACATTTTTTTGCTAAAATGTCGTAAGGGGGGGACCCTTACAAAAAATTCAAAAAACCGGACTTGCTTCAGCAGCACAATTCTGGTGCTGTAGTTGTAGGAGATGTCTCAAAACGTCATCAGGAGTCCCGACACAACCCGAAAATGGCAGAAAATGATTTTTTTGGGAAAACTTTTTTTGGGGAAAACTTTTTTTCGCTAAAAAAATTTCAAAAAAACTGACTTGCTTCAGCAGCACACTTCTGGTGCTGTAGTTGTAGGAGATGTCTCAAAACGTCATCATGAGTCCCGACAAAACCCGAAAAATGAAGAAAATGCATATTTTACGAAAACATTTTTTTGCTAAAATGTCGTAAGGGGGGACCCTTACAAAAAATTCAAAAAAACGGACTTGCTTCAGCAGCACAATTCTGGTGCTGTAGTTGTAGGAGATGTCTCAAAACGTCATCATGAGTCCCGACAAAACCCGAAAAATGAAGAAAATGCATATTTTACGAAAACATTTTTTTGCTAAAATGTCGTAAGGGGGGACCCTTACAAAAAATTCAAAAAAACGGACTTGCTTCAGCAGCACACTTCTGGTGCTGTAGTTGTAGGAGATGTCTCAAAACGTCATCAGGAGTCCCCACAAAACCCGAAAATGGCAGAAAATGATTTTTTGGGGGAAACTTTTTTTCGCTAAAAATTTTTCAAAAAAACGGACTTGCTTCAGCAGCACACTTCTGGTGCTGCAGTTGTAGGAGAAGTCTCAAAACGTCATCATGAGTCCCGACAAAACCCGAAAAATGAATAAAATGCATATTTTACGAAAACATTTTTTTGCTAAAATGTCGTAAGGGGGGGACCCTTACAAAAAATTCAAAAAACCGGACTTGCTTCAGCAGCACAATTCTGGTGCTGTAGTTGTAGGAGATGTCTCAAAACGTCATCAGGAGTCCCGACACAACCCGAAAATGGCAGAAAATGATTTTTTGGGGAAAACTTTTTTTGGGGAAAACTTTTTTTCGCTAAAAAAATTTCAAAAAAACTGACTTGCTTCAGCAGCACACTTCTGGTGCTGTAGTTGTAGGAGATGTCTCAAAACGTCATCATGAGTCCCGACAAAACCCGAAAAATGAAGAAAATGCATATTTTACGAAAACATTTTTTTGCTAAAATGTCGTAAGGGGGGACCCTTACAAAAAATTCAAAAAAACGGACTTGCTTCAGCAGCACAATTCTGGTGCTGTAGTTGTAGGAGATGTCTCAAAACGTCATCATGAGTCCCGACAAAACCCGAAAAATGAAGAAAATGCATATTTTACGAAAACATTTTTTTGCTAAAATGTCGTAAGGGGGGACCCTTACAAAAAATTCAAAAAAACGGACTTGCTTCAGCAGCACACTTCTGGTGCTGTAGTTGTAGGAGATGTCTCAAAACGTCATCAGGAGTCCCCACAAAACCCGAAAATGGCAGAAAATGATTTTTTGGGGGAAACTTTTTTTCGCTAAAAATTTTTCAAAAAAACGGACTTGCTTCAGCAGCACACTTCTGGTGCTGCAGTTGTAGGAGAAGTCTCAAAACGTCATCATGAGTCCCGACAAAACCCGAAAAATGAATAAAATGCATATTTTACGAAAACAATTTTTTGCTAAAATGTCGTAAGGGGGACCCTTACAAAAAATTCAAAAAACCGGACTTGCTTCAGCAGCACAATTCTGGTGCTGTAGTTGTAGGAGATGTCTCAAAACGTCATCAGGAGTCCCGACAAAACCCGAAAATGGAAGAAAGTGCATATTTTACGAAAAAAATTTTTTGCAAAAATGTCATAAGGGGGGACCCTTACAAAAAATTCAAAAAATAGAAACTCGCTTCAGCAGCACAATTCTGGTGCTGTAGTTGTAGGAGATGTCTCAAAACGTCATCAGGAGTCCCGACAAAACCCGAAAATGGAAGAAAATGCATATTTTACGAAAACATTTTTTTTGCTAAAATGTCGTAAGGGGGGACCCTTACAAAAAATTCAAAAAAACGGACTTGCTTCAGCAGCACAATTCTGGTGCTGTAGTTGTAGGAGATGTCTCAAAACGTCATCAGGAGTCCCGACAAAACCCGAAAATGGAAGAAAATGCATATTTTACGAAAACATTTTTTTTGCTAAAATGTCGTAAGGGGGGACCCTTACAAAAAAAATCAAAAAAACGGACTTGCTTCAGCAGCACAATTCTGGTGCTGTAGTTGTAGGAGATGTCTCAAAACGTCATCAGGAGTCCCAACAAAACCCGAAAATGGCAGAAAATGATTTTTTGGGGGAAACTTTTTTTCGCTAAAAATTTTTCAAAAAAACGGACTTGCTTCAGCAGCACACTTCTGGTGCTGTAGTTGTAGGAGAAGTCTCAAAACGTCATCATGAGTCCCGACAAAACCCGAAAAATGAATAAAATGCATATTTTACGAAAACAATTTTTTGCTAAAATGTCGTAAGGGGGACCCTTACAAAAAATTCAAAAAACCGGACTTGCTTCAGCAGCACATTTCTGGTGCTGTAGTTGTAGGAGATGTCTCAAAACGTCATCAGGAGTCCCGACAAAACCCGAAAATGGAAGAAATTGCATATTTTACGAAAAAAAATTTTTGCAAAAATGTCATAAGGGGGGACCCTTACAAAAAATTCAAAAAATAGAAACTTGCTTCAGCAGCACAATTCTGGTGCTGTAGTTGTAGGAGATGTCTCAAAACGTCATCAGGAGTCCCGACAAAACCCGAAAATGGCAGAAAATGATTTTTTGGGGGAAACTTTTTTTCGCTAAAATTAAAAAAAAAAAACGGACTTGCTTCAGCAGCACACTTCTGGTGCTGTAGTTGTAGGGGAAGTCTCAAAACGTCATCATGAGTCCCGACAAAACCCGAAAAATGAATAAAATGCATATTTTACGAAAACAATTTTTTGCTAAAATGTCGTAAGGGGGACCCTTACAAAAAATTCAAAAAACCGGACTTGCTTCAGCAGCACAATTCTGGTGCTGTAGTTGTAGGAGATGTCTCAAAACGTCATCAGGAGTCCCGACAAAACCCGAAAATGGAAGAAAGTGCATATTTTACGAAAAAAAATTTTTGCAAAAATGTCATAAGGGGGGACCCTTACAAAAAATTCAAAAAATAGAAACTCGCTTCAGCAGCACAATTCTGGTGCTGTAGTTGTAGGAGATGTCTCAAAACGTCATCAGGAGTCCCGACAAAACCCGAAAATGGAAGAAAATGCATATTTTACGAAAACATTTTTTTTGCTAAAATGTCGTAAGGGGGGACCCTTACAAAAAAATCAAAAAAACGGACTTGCTTCAGCAGCACAATTCTGGTGCTGTAGTTGTAGGAGATGTCTCAAAACGTCATCAGGAGTCCCAACAAAACCCGAAAATGGCAGAAAATGATTTTTTGGGGGAAACTTTTTTTCGCTAAAAATTTTTCAAAAAAACGGACTTGCTTCAGCAGCACACTTCTGGTGCTGTAGTTGTAGGAGAAGTCTCAAAACGTCATCATGAGTCCCGACAAAACCCGAAAAATGAATAAAATGCATATTTTACGAAAACAATTTTTTGCTAAAATGTCGTAAGGGGGACCCTTACAAAAAATTCAAAAAACCGGACTTGCTTCAGCAGCACATTTCTGGTGCTGTAGTTGTAGGAGATGTCTCAAAACGTCATCAGGAGTCCCGACACAACCTGAAAATGGAAGAAAATGCATATTTTACGAAAAAAATGTTTTGCTAAAATGTCGTAAGGGGGGACCCTTACAAAAAATTCAAAAAATAGAAACTTGCTTCAGCAGCACAATTCTGGTGCTGTAGTTGTAGGAGATGTCTCAAAACGTCATCAGGAGTCCCGACAAAACCGGAAAATGGAAGAAAATGCATATTTTACGAAAAAAATGTTTTGCTAAAATGTCGTAAGGGGGGACCCTTACAAAAAATTCAAAAAAACGGACTTGCTTCAGCAGCACATTTCTTGTGCTGTAGTTGTAGGAGATGTCTCAAAACGTCATCAGGAGTCCCGACACAACCTGAAAATGGAAGAAAATGCATATTTTACGAAAAAAATGTTTTGCTAAAATGTCGTAAGGGGGGACCCTTACAAAAAATAGAAACTTGCTTCAGCAGCACAATTCTGGTGCTGTAGTTGTAGGAGATGTCTCAAAACGTCATCAGGAGTCCCGACAAAACCGGAAAATGGAAGAAAATGCATATTTTACGAAAAAAATGTTTTGCTAAAATGTCGTAAGGGGGGACCCTTACAAAAAATTCAAAAAAACGGACTTGCTTCAGCAGCACATTTCTTGTGCTGTAATTGTAGGAGATGTCTCAAAACGTCATCAGGAGTCCCGACACAACCTGAAAATGGAAGAAAATGCATATTTTACGAAAAAAATGTTTTGCTAAAATGTCATAAGGGGGGACCCTTACAAAAATTTAAAAAAAAACGGACTTGCTTCAGCAGCACAATTCTGGTGCTGTAGTTGTAGGAGATGTCTCAAAACGTCATCAGGAGTCCCGACAAAACCCGAAAATGGAAGAAAATGCATATTTTACGGAAAACATTTTTGCAAAAACCCGAAAATGGCAGAAAATAATTTTTGGGGGGAAACTTTTTTTCGCTAAAAAAATTTCAAAAAAACGGACTTGCTTCAGCAGCACACTTCTGGTGCTGTAGTTGTAGGAGATGTCTCAAAACGTCATCAGGAGTCCCGACACAACCTGAAAATGGAAGAAAATGCATATTTTACGAAAAAAATGTTTTGCTAAAATGTCGTAAAGGGGGACCCTTACAAAAAATTCAAAAAATAGAAACTTGCTTCAGCAGCACAATTCTGGTGCTGTAGTTGTAGGAGATGTCTCAAAACGTCATCAGGAGTCCTGCCAAAACCGGAAAATGGAAGAAAATGCATATTTTACGAAAAAAATGTTTTGCTAAAATGTCGTAAGGGGAGACCCTTACAAAAAATTCAAAAAAACGGACTTGCTTCAGCAGCACAATTCTGGTGCTGTAGTTGTAGGAGATGTCTCAAAACGTCATCAGTAGTCCCGACAAAACCCGAAAATGGAAGAAAGTGCATATTTTACGAAAAAAAATTTTTGCAAAAATGTCGTAAGGGGGGACCCTTACAAAAAATTCAAAAACTAGAAACTTGCTTCAGCAGCACAATTCTGGTGCTGTAGTTGTAGGAGATGTCTCAAAACGTCATCAGGAGTCCCGACGAAACCCGAAAATGCATATTTTACGAAAACATTTTTTTGCTAAAATGTCGTACAAAAAATTCAAAAAAACGGACTTGCTTCAGCAGCACAATTCTGGTGCTGTAGTTGTAGGAGATGTCTCAAAACGTCATCAGGAGTCCCGACAAAACCCGAAAATGGCAGAAAATGATTTTTTGGGGGGAACTTTTTTTCGCTAAAATTAAAAAAAAAAAAACAGACTTGCTTCAGCAGCACACTTCTGGTGCTGTAGTTGTAGGGGAAGTCTCAAAACGTCATCATGAGTCCCGACAAAACCCGAAAAATGAATAAAATGCATATTTTACGAAAACATTTTTTTGCTAAAATGTCGTAAGGGGGGACCCTTACAAAAAATTCAAAAAAACCGACTTGCTTCAGCGGCACATTTCTTGTGCTGTAATTGTAGGAGATGTCTCAAAACGTCATCAGGAGTCCCGACACAACCTGAAAATGGAAGAAAATGCATATTTTACGAAAAAAATGTTTTGCTAAAATGTCGTAAGGGGGGACCCTTACAAAAAATTCAAAAAAACGGACTTGCTTCAGCAGCACATTTCTTGTGCTGTAATTGTAGGAGATGTCTCAAAACGTCATCAGGAGTCCCGACAAAACCGGAAAATGGAAGAAAATGCATATTTTACGAAAAAAATGTTTTGCTAAAATGTCGTAAGGGGGGACCCTTACAAAAAATTCAAAAAAACGGACTTGCTTCAGCAGCACATTTCTTGTGCTGTAATTGTAGGAGATGTCTCAAAACGTCATCAGGAGTCCCGACACAACCTGAAAATGGAAGAAAATGCATATTTTACGAAAAAAATGTTTTGCTAAAATGTCATAAGGGGGGACCCTTACAAAAATTTTAAAAAAAACGGACTTGCTTCAGCAGCACAATTCTGGTGCTGTAGTTGTAGGAAATGTCTCAAAACGTCATCAGGAGTCCCGACAAAACCCGAAAATGGAAGAAAATGCATATTTTACGGAAAACATTTTTGCAAAAACCCGAAAATGGCAGAAAATAATTTTTGGGGGAAAACTTTTTTTCGCTAAAAAAATTTCAAAAAAACGGACTTGCTTCAGCAGCACACTTCTGGTGCTGTAGTTGTAGGAGAAGTCTCAAAACGTCATCAGGAGTCCCGACACAACCTGAAAATGGAAGAAAATGCATATTTTACGAAAAAAATGTTTTGCTAAAATGTCGTAAGGGGGGACCCTTACAAAAAATTCAAAAAATAGAAACTTGCTTCAGCAGCACAATTCTGGTGCTGTAGTTGTAGGAGATGTCTCAAAACGTCATCAGGAGTCCCGACAAAACCGGAAAATGGAAGAAAATGCATATTTTACAAAAAAAATGTTTTGCTAAAATGTCGTAAGGGGGGACCCTTACAAAAAATTCAAAAAAACGGACTTGCTTCAGCAGCACATTTCTTGTGCTGTAATTGTAGGAGATGTCTCAAAACGTCATCAGGAGTCCCGACACAACCTGAAAATGGAAGAAAATGCATATTTTACGAAAAAAATGTTTTGCTAAAATGTCGTAAGGGGAGACCCTTACAAAAAATTCAAAAAAACGGACTTGCTTCAGCAGCACAATTCTGGTGCTGTAGTTGTAGGAGATGTCTCAAAACGTCATCAGTAGTCCCGACAAAACCCGAAAATGGAAGAAAGTGCATATTTTACGAAAAAAAATGTTTGCAAAAATGTCGTAAGGGGGGACCCTTACAAAAAATTCAAAAACTAGAAACTTGCTTCAGCAGCACAATTCTGGTGCTGTAGTTGTAGGAGATGTCTCAAAACGTCATCAGGAGTCCCGACGAAACCCGAAAATGCATATTTTACGAAAAAAAATTTTTGCTAAAATGTCGTAAGGGGGGACCCTTACAAAAAATTCAAAAAAACGGACTTGCTTCAGCAGCACAATTCTGCTGCTGTAGTTGTAGGAGATGTCTCAAAACGTCATCAGGAGTCCCGACAAAACCCGAAAATGGCAGAAAATGATTTTTTGGGGGAAACTTTTTTTCGCTAAAATTTTAAAAAAAAAACGGACTTGCTTCAGCAGCACACTTCTGGTGCTGTAGTTGTAGGGGAAGTCTCAAAACGTCATCATGAGTCCCGACAAAACCCGAAAAATGAATAAAATGCATATTTTACGAAAACATTTTTTTGCTAAAATGTCGTAAGGGGGGACCCTTACAAAAAATTCAAAAAAACCGACTTGCTTCAGCAGCACATTTCTTGTGCTGTAATTGTAGGAGATGTCTCAAAACGTCATCAGGAGTCCCGACACAACCGGAAAATGGAAGAAAATGCATATTTTACGAAAAAAATGTTTTGCTAAAATGTCATAAGGGGGGACCCTTACAAAAATTTTAAAAAAAACGGACTTGCTTCAGCAGCACAATTCTGGTGCTGTAGTTGTAGGAAATGTCTCAAAACGTCATCAGGAGTCCCGACAAAACCCGAAAATGGAAGAAAATGCATAGTTTACGGAAAACATTTTTGCAAAAACCCGAAAATGGCAGAAAATAATTTTTGGGGGAAAACTTTTTTTCGCTAAAAAAATTTCAAAAAAACGGACTTGCTTCAGCAGCACACTTCTGGTGCTGTAGTTGTAGGAGATGTCTCAAAACGTCATCAGTAGTCCCGACAAAACCCGAAAATGGAAGAAAGTGCATATTTTACGAAAAAAAATGTTTGCAAAAATGTCGTAAGGGGGGACCCTTACAAAAAATTCAAAAACTAGAAACTTGCTTCAGCAGCACAATTCTGGTGCTATAGTTGTAGGAGATGTCTCAAAACGTCATCAGGAGTCCCGACGAAACCCGAAAATGCATATTTTACGAAAACATTTTTTTGCTAAAATGTCGTAAGGGGGGACCCTTACAAAAAATTCAAAAAAACGGACTTGCTTCAGCAGCACAATTCTGCTGCTGTAGTTGTAGGAGATGTCTCAAAACGTCATCAGGAGTCCCGACAAAACCCGAAAATGGCAGAAAATGATTTTTTGGGGGAAACTTTTTTTCGCTAAAATTTAAAAAAAAAAACGGACTTGCTTCAGCAGCACACTTCTGGTGCTGTAGTTGTAGGGGAAGTCTCAAAACGTCATCATGAGTCCCGACAAAACCCGAAAAATGAATAAAATGCATATTTTACGAAAACATTTTTTTGCTAAAATGTCGTAAGGGGGGACCCTTACAAAAAATTCAAAAAAACCGACTTGCTTCAGCAGCACATTTCTTGTGCTGTAATTGTAGGAGATGTCTCAAAACGTCATCAGGAGTCCCGACACAACCGGAAAATGGAAGAAAATGCATATTTTACGAAAAAAATGTTTTGCTAAAATGTCATAAGGGGGGACCCTTACAAAAATTTAAAAAAAAACGGACTTGCTTCAGCAGCACAATTCTGGTGCTGTAGTTGTAGGAAATGTCTCAAAACGTCATCAGGAGTCCCGACAAAACCCGAAAATGGAAGAAAATGCATAGTTTACGGAAAACATTTTTGCAAAAACCCGAAAATGGCAGAAAATAATTTTTGGGGGAAAACTTTTTTTCGCTAAAAAATTTTCAAAAAAACGGACTTGCTTCAGCAGCACACTTCTGGTGCTGTAGTTGTAGGAGATGTCTCAAAACGTCATCATGAGTCCCGACAACACCCGAAAAATGAAGAAAATGCATATTTTACGAAAACATTTTTTTGCTAAAATGTCGTAAGGGGGGACCCTTACAAAAAATTAAAAAAAACGGACTTGCTTCAGCAGCACATTTCTGCTGCTGTAGTTGTAGGAGATGTCTCAAAACGTCATCAGGAGTCCCGACAAAACCGGAAAATGGAAGAACATGCATATTTTACGAAAAAAATGTTTTGCTAAAATGTCGTAAGGGGGGACCCTTACAAAAAATTCAAAAAAACGGACTTGCTTCAGCAGCACATTTCTTGTGCTGTAGTTGTAGGAGATGTCTCAAAACGTCATCAGTAGTCCCGACAAAACCCGAAAATGGAAGAAAGTGCATATTTTACGAAAAAAAAATTTTGCAAAAATGTCGTAAGGGGGGACCCTTACAAAAAATTCAAAAACTAGAAACTTGCTTCAGCAGCACAATTCTGGTGCTGTAGTTGTAGGAGATGTCTCAAAACGTCATCAGGAGTCCCGACGAAACCCGAAAATGCATATTTTACGAAAACATTTTTTTGCTAAAATGTCGTAAGGGGGGACCCTTACAAAAAATTCAAAAAAACGGACTTGCTTCAGCAGCACAATTCTGCTGCTGTAGTTGTAGGAGATGTCTCAAAACGTCATCAGGAGTCCCGACAAAACCCGAAAATGGCAGAAAATGATTTTTTGGGGGAAACTTTTTTTCGCTAAAATTTAAAAAAAAAAAACGGACTTGCTTCAGCAGCACACTTCTGGTGCTGTAGTTGTAGGGGAAGTCTCAAAACGTCATCATGAGTCCCGACAAAACCCGAAAAATGAATAAAATGCATATTTTACGAAAACATTTTTTTGCTAAAATGTCGTAAGGGGGGACCCTTACAAAAAATTCAAAAAAACCGACTTGCTTCAGCAGCACATTTCTTGTGCTGTAATTGTAGGAGATGTCTCAAAACGTCATCAGGAGTCCCGACACAACCTGAAAATGGAAGAAAATGCATATTTTACGAAAAAAATGTTTTGCTAAAATGTCGTAAGGGGGGACCCTTACAAAAAATTCAAAAAATAGAAACTTGCTTCAGCAGCACAATTCTGGTGCTGTAGTTGTAGGAGATGTCTCAAAACGTCATCAGGAGTCCCGACAAAACCGGAAAATGGAAGAAAATGCATATTTTACGAAAAAAATGTTTTGCTAAAATGTCGTAAGGGGGGACCCTTACAAAAAATTTAAAAAAACGGACTTGCTTCAGCAGCACATTTCTTGTGCTGTAATTGTAGGAGATGTCTCAAAACGTCATCAGGAGTCCCGACACAACCTGAAAATGGAAGAAAATGCATATTTTACGAAAAAAATGTTTTGCTAAAATGTCATAAGGGGGGACCCTTACAAAAATTTTAAAAAAAACGGACTTGCTTCAGCAGCACAATTCTGGTGCTGTAGTTGTAGGAAATGTCTCAAAACGTCATCAGGAGTCCCGACAAAACCCGAAAATGGAAGAAAATGCATATTTTACGGAAAACATTTTTGCAAAAACCCGAAAATGGCAGAAAATAATTTTTGGGGGAAAACTTTTTTTCGCTAAAAAAATTTCAAAAAAACGGACTTGCTTCAGCAGCACAATTCTGGTGCTGTAGTTGTAGGAGATGTCTCAAAACGTCATCATGAGTCCCGACAAAACCCGAAAAATGAAGAAAATGCATATTTTACGAAAACATTTTTTTGCTAAAATGTCGTAAGGGGGGACCCTTACAAAAAATTCAAAAAAACGAACTTGCTTCAGCAGCACAATTCTGGTGCTGTAGTTGTAGGAGATGTCTCAAAACGTCATCATGAGTCCCGACAAAACCCGAAAAATGAAGAAAATGCATATTTTACGAAAACATTTTTTTGCTAAAATGTCGTAAGGGGGGACCCTTACAAAAAATTCAAAAAAACGAACTTGCTTCAGCAGCACAATTCTGGTGCTGTAGTTGTAGGAGATGTCTCAAAACGTCATCAGGAGTCCCGACAAAACCCGAAAATGGAAGAAAATGCATATTTTACGGAACATTTTTTTTGCTAAAACACAAAAATAAAAATAAAACATCCAAGGAGTCCTGCACAAAGGTCTGGATGTGTCCAGGTGGTTCCTCACAAGACCGTTGTGACCCCCCCCCCCCCCCGCTGCAGACATAGAAAACAAAAGTGTGTGTGCGTGTAAAGAGGAGAGGACTATTATTATTATTGTTATTAAATATAAACACCTCCTACTGGTTGTCTGATGTACAAAGTTCGTCTTCGTCCTGCTTTTCCTTTCTTCCTTTAAAACCGACACTGAAAAAAGTGTTTTTTTCAATATTTGTTTTCAGACCCAAAATGAAAAAACAACCTAATTATTTTTCCAATTTCCGGTTTTGTCCCTAATTGGAAGATAACCAAAAGGGATAAATTGACTTATTGATTAGTCAAATCCATGTAGATTACCCCGGAAGTAGTTTTACCTGGATTGGGTTTGCAGGTAAACATCAAGTTTAAGTTATGGGATGTCGAACAATTATTGAAGATGGCAGAAAAGTAAGAACATATGCATGTTTTAAATATCTATGTCAGTCTGGATGTTTTGTTTCCTTATAAAGATGCAAAAAAATATATTTTTCACATTTCTATCCACATTTGTCACCTCAGGGATTGCAAATTCACTAATCATTCTACTGTGTGACTAACAAGGCTCTTAGCTACTTGCTGCCATCTGCTGGAAAATTGTTTAACTGCACCCATCATTCTATTGTGTGAGTAACAAGGCTACCTGCTGCTCTCTAGTGGAAGATTCTTTAACTGCAATAATAAAGTCAGCCTTTTGGTCATATATTAATTTTATGTCATATATTTAATTTGTCATATTTATTTCATGTGATTTATTTAATTTCATGCCATATACTTAATTCCATGTCACATATTTAATTTAATGCCATATATTTCTTATGGGAACATTTTGTTTGTTAAAGTTTAAGTAACAATTTTGGAATGTAATGATGACAACATCTGAGCTACTTCTCTTAAATTTCTTATTTGCAACGATTAATCAATTGTATCAATCAATTAAAAACACTTAAACATTTTTATTTTGTGGCGCAGTTTGTATAGAGTAAATATTTAATGTATTTATTTTTTGTTATTTTTATATTGTCATTTCGATTGTTAAATGTATATGTATGTATGTATAAATATATATAAATGTAAATATTTATATGTATACATGTACTAAAATATTAATTATAATTAAATTATTAAAATTCAACTATAATATATAATTTGTATATATGTGTGTGTGTGTGTGTGTGTGTATATATATATATATATATATATATATATATATATATATATGTGTATGTGTGTATGTATGTATGTATGTATGTATGTATATATATATATACATACATACATTCCCCCCCCCCCCCCCCCCAATCCGGTTTCAGGGCAAATCACTCTACGGAGACAGCCCTCGCAAAAATGACTAATGATCTTAAAACTCATTTGTATACTCTAGCCTTTAAATAGCCCCCCCTTTTTTAAGACCAGTTGATCTGCCGTTTCTTTTCTTTTCTCCACACAGGTCTGGTGGCCATGGATGAAGTGCTGGCTGTCCAGAGTCGGGACCCGGGGTGGACCGCTCGCCTGTGCATCGGTTGGGGACATCTCTGTGCTGCTGACCCGTCTCCAGCTCGGGATGGTTTCCTGCTGGCCCCACTATGGACTGGACTCTTACTATTATGTTGGATCCACTATGGACTGGACTCTCACTATTATGTTGGATCCACTATGGACTGGACTCTCACTATTATGTTGGATCCACTATGGACTGGACTCTTACTATTATGTTAGATCCACTATGGACTGGACTCTTACTATTATGTTGGATCCACTATGGACTGGACTCTCACTATTATGTTGGATCCACTATGGACTGGACTCTTACTATTATGTTAGATCCACTATGGACTGGACTCTTACTATTATGTTAGATCCACTATGGACTGGACTCTCACTATTATGTTGGATCCACTATGGACTGGACTCTCACTATTATGTTGGATCCACTATGGACTGGACTCTCACTATTATGTTAGATTCACTATGGACTGGACTCTTACTATTATGTTAGATCCACTATGGACTGGACTCTTACTATTATGTTGGATCCACTATGGACTGGACTCTTACTATTATGTTGGATCCACTATGGACTGGACTCTTACTATTATGTTGGATCCACTATGGACTGGACTCTTACTATTATGTTGGATCCACTATGGACTGGACTCTTACTATTATGTTGGATCCACTATGGACTGGACTCTTACTATTATGTTAGATCCACTATGGACTGGACTCTTACTATTATGTTGGATCCACTATGGACTGGACTCTTACTATTATGTTGGATCCACTATGGACTGGACTCTTACTATTATGTTGGATCCACTATGGACTGGACTCTTACTATTATGTTGGATCCACTATGGACTGGACTCTTACTATTATGTTGGATCCACTATGGACAATATTATGTCAGACCCACTCGACATCCATTGCATCGGTCTCCCCTAGAGGGGGGGTTGGGGGGGTTACCCACATATGTGGTCCTCTCCAAGGTTTTTAAATAACTTTAAAACAGACTGTAAAATGTACAAATTCATGTGCGTTACGTGATTTTTTGAATTTGGTGCAGACCACTTCATTCATTCACATCCACGTCCCACTGGGGTAAGTTTTTCCTTGTGGGCTTTGTACCGAGGATGTCGTTGTGGCTTGTGCAGCCCTTTGAGACACTTGTGATTTAGGGCTATATAAATAAACATTGATTGATTGATTGAGTTATATATCTAGATCTAGAATTATATGTCTGGATCTAGAATTATATGTCTAGAATTATATATCTAGATCTAGAATTATATATCTAGATCTAGAATTACATTTCTAGATCTAGAATTATATATCTAGATCTAGAATTACATTTCTAGATCTAGAATTATATATCTCGATCTAGAATTATATATATCTAGATCTAGAATTATATATATCTAGATCTAGAATTATACATCTAGTCTAAAATTACATATCTAGATCTAGTATTATATGTCTGGATCTAGAATTATATGTCTAGATCTAGTATTATATGTCTAGATCTAGTATTATATGTCTGTATCTAGAATTTTACATATAATACTAGATCCAGACATATAATTCTAGATCTAGACATATAATACTAGATCCAGACATATAATACTAGATCTAGATATATAATTCTAGATCTACACATATAATACTAGATCCAGACATATAATACTAGATCTAGACATATAATTCTAGATCCAGATATATAATTCTAGATCTATACATATAATACTAGATCTAGACATATAATTCTAGATCTAGACATATAATACTAGATCCAGACATATAATACTAGATCTAGACATATAATACTAGATCCAGACATATAATTCTAGATCCAGATATATAATTCTAGATCTAGACATGTAATACTAGATCTAGATATATAATTCTAGATCTAGACATATAATACTAGATCTAGACATATAATTCTAGATCCAGATATAGAATTCTAGATCTAGACATATAATACTAGATCTAGACATATAATTCTAGATCCAGATATATAATTCTAGATCTATACATATAATACTAGATCTAGACATATAATTCTAGATCTAGACATATAATACTAGATCCAGACATATAATACTAGATCTAGACATATAATACTAGATCCAGACATATAATTCTAGATCCAGATATATAATTCTAGATCTAGACATGTAATACTAGATCTAGATATATAATTCTAGATCTAGACATATAATACTAGATCTAGATATATAATTCTAGATCTAGACATATAATACTAGATCCAGACATATAATTCTAGATCTAGACATATAATACTAGATCCAGACATATAATACTAGATCTAGACATATAATTCTAGATCCAGACATATAATACTAGATCCAGACATATAATTCTAGATCTAGACATATAATACTAGATCCAGACATATAATACTAGATCTAGATATATAATTCTAGATCTAGACATATAATACTAGATCCAGACATATAATTCTAGATCTAGACATAATACTAGATCCAGACATATAGTACTAGATCTAGATATATAATTCTAGATCCAGACATATAATTCTAGATCCAGACATATAATACTAGATCCAGACATATAATTCTAGATCTAGACATATAATACTGGATCCAGACATATAATACTAGATCTAGATATATAATTCTAGATCTAGACATATAATACTAGATCCAGACATATAATACTAGATCTAGATATATAATTCTAGATCTAGACATATAATACTAGATTTAGATATATAATTCTAGGTCTAGACATATAATACTAGATCTAGATATATAATTCTAGATCTAGACATATAAAACTAGATCCAGTCATATAATTCTAGATCCAGATATATAATTCTAGATCTAGACATATTATACTAGATCTAGATATATAATTCTAGATCTAGACATATAATACTAGATCTAGAAATATAATTCTAGATCCAGATATATAATTCTAGATCCAGACATATAATACTAGATCTAGACATATAATTCTAGATCTAGACATATAATACTAGATCCAGACATATAATTCTAGATCCAGACATATAATACTAGATCTAGATATATAATTCTAGATCCAGACATATAATACTAGATCTAGATATATAATTCTAGATCCAGACATATAATACTAGATCCAGACATATAATTCTAGATCCAGACATATAATACTAGATCCAGACATATAATTCTAGATCTAGACATATAATTCTAGCTCCAGACATATAATACTAGATCCGGACATATAATTCTAGATCTAGACATATAATACTAGATCTAGATATATAATTCTAGATCTAGACATATAATACTAGATCCAGACATATAATACTAGATCTAGACATATAATTCTAGATCCAGATATATAATTCTAGATCTAGACATATACTAGATCTAGATATATAATTCTAGATCTAGACATATAATACTAGATCCAGACATATAATTCTAGATCTAGACATAATACTAGATCCAGACATATAGTACTAGATCTAGATATATAATTCTAGGTCCAGACATATAATTCTAGATCCAGACATATAATACTAGATCCAGACATATAATTCTAGATCTAGACATATAATACTAGATCCAGACATATAATACTAGATCTAGATATATAATTCTAGATCTAGACATATAATACTAGATCCAGACATATAATACTAGATCTAGACATATAATTCTAGATCCAGATATATAATTCTAGATCCAGACATATAATACTAGATCTAGATATATAATTCTAGATCTAGACATATAATACTAGATCCAGACATATAATTCTAGATCTAGACATATAATACTAGATCCAGACATATAATACTAGATCTAGATATATAATTCTAGATCTAGACATATAATACTAGATCCAGACATATAATACTATATCTAGACATATAATTCTAGATCCAGATATATAATTCTAGATCTAGACATATAATACTAGATTTAGATATATAATTCTAGATCTAGACATATAATACTAGATCTAGATATATAATTCTAGATCTAGACATATAATACTAGATCCAGACATATAATTCTAGATCCAGATATATAATTCTAGATCTAGACATATAATACTAGATCTAGATATATAATTCTATATCTAGACATATAATACTAGATCTAGACATATAATTCTAGATCCAGATATATAATTCTAGATCCAGACATATAATACTAGATCTAGATATATAATTCTAGATCTAGACATATAATACTAGATCCAGACATATAATACTAGATCTAGACATATAATACTAGATCCAGATATATAATTCTAGATCCAGACATATAATACTAGATCTAGATATATAATTCTAGATCTAGACATATAATACTAGATCCAGACATATAATTCTAGATCTAGACATATAATACTAGATCCAGACATATAATACTAGATCTAGATATATAATTCTAGATCTAGACATATAATACTAGATCCAGACATATAATACTATATCTAGACATATAATTCTAGATCCAGATATATAATTCTAGATCTAGACATATAATACTAGATTTAGATATATCATTCTAGATCTAGACATATAATACTAGATCTGGATATATAATTCTAGATCTAGACATATAATACTAGATCCAGACATATAATTCTAGATCCAGATATATAATTCTAGATCTAGACATATAATACTAGATCTAGATATATAATTCTATATCTAGACATATAATACTAGATCTAGACATATAATTCTAGATCCAGATATATAATTCTAGATCCAGACATATAATACTAGATCTAGAAATATAATTCTAGATCTAGACATATAATACTAGATCCAGACATATAATTCTAGATCTAGACATATAATACTAGATCCAGATATATAATTCTAGATCCAGACATATAATACTAGATCCAGACATATAATTCTAGATCCAGATATATAATTCTAGATCTAGACATGTAATACTAGATCTAGATATATAATTCTAGATCTAGACATATAATACTAGATCTAGACATATAATTCTAGATCCAGATATAGAATTCTAGATCTAGACATATAATACTAGATCTAGACATATAATTCTAGATCCAGATATATAATTCTAGATCTATACATATAATACTAGATCTAGACATATAATTCTAGATCTAGACATATAATACTAGATCCAGACATATAATACTAGATCTAGACATATAATACTAGATCCAGACATATAATTCTAGATCCAGATATATAATTCTAGATCTAGACATGTAATACTAGATCTAGATATATAATTCTAGATCTAGACATATAATACTAGATCTAGATATATAATTCTAGATCTAGACATATAATACTAGATCCAGACATATAATTCTAGATCTAGACATATAATACTAGATCCAGACATATAATACTAGATCTAGACATATAATTCTAGATCCAGACATATAATACTAGATCCAGACATATAATTCTAGATCTAGACATATAATACTAGATCCAGACATATAATACTAGATCTAGATATATAATTCTAGATCTAGACATATAATACTAGATCCAGACATATAATTCTAGATCTAGACATAATACTAGATCCAGACATATAGTACTAGATCTAGATATATAATTCTAGATCCAGACATATAATTCTAGATCCAGACATATAATACTAGATCCAGACATATAATTCTAGATCTAGACATATAATACTAGATCCAGACATATAATACTAGATCTAGATATATAATTCTAGATCTAGACATATAATACTAGATCCAGACATATAATACTAGATCTAGATATATAATTCTAGATCTAGACATATAATACTAGATTTAGATATATAATTCTAGGTCTAGACATATAATACTAGATCTAGATATATAATTCTAGATCTAGACATATAAAACTAGATCCAGTCATATAATTCTAGATCCAGATATATAATTCTAGATCTAGACATATTATACTAGATCTAGATATATAATTCTAGATCTAGACATATAATACTAGATCTAGAAATATAATTCTAGATCCAGATATATAATTCTAGATCCAGACATATAATACTAGATCTAGAAATATAATTCTAGATCTAGACATATAATACTAGATCCAGACATATAATTCTAGATCTAGACATATAATACTAGATCCAGACATATAATTCTAGATCCAGACATATAATACTAGATCTAGATATATAATTCTAGATCCAGACATATAATACTAGATCCAGACATATAATTCTAGATCCAGACATATAATACTAGATCCAGACATATAATTCTAGATCTAGACATATAATTCTAGCTCCAGACATATAATACTAGATCCGGACATATAATTCTAGATCTAGACATATAATACTAGATCTAGATATATAATTCTAGATCTAGACATATAATACTAGATCCAGACATATAATACTAGATCTAGACATATAATTCTAGATCCAGATATATAATTCTAGATCTAGACATATACTAGATCTAGATATATAATTCTAGATCTAGACATATACTAGATCCAGACATATAATTCTAGATCTAGACATAATACTAGATCCAGACATATAGTACTAGATCTAGATATATAATTCTAGGTCCAGACATATAATTCTAGATCCAGACATATAATACTAGATCCAGACATATAATTCTAGATCTAGACATATAATACTAGATCCAGACATATAATACTAGATCTAGATATATAATTCTAGATCTAGACATATAATACTAGATCCAGACATATAATACTAGATCTAGACATATAATTCTAGATCCAGATATATAATTCTAGATCCAGACATATAATACTAGATCTAGATATATAATTCTAGATCTAGACATATAATACTAGATCCAGACATATAATTCTAGATCTAGACATATAATACTAGATCCAGACATATAATACTAGATCTAGATATATAATTCTAGATCTAGACATATAATACTAGATCCAGACATATAATACTACATCTAGACATATAATTCTAGATCCAGATATATAATTCTAGATCTAGACATATAATACTAGATTTAGATATATAATTCTAGATCTAGACATATAATACTAGATCTAGATATATAATTCTAGATCTAGACATATAATACTAGATCCAGACATATAATTCTAGATCCAGATATATAATTCTAGATCTAGACATATAATACTAGATCTAGATATATAATTCTATATCTAGACATATAATACTAGATCTAGACATATAATTCTAGATCCAGATATATAATTCTAGATCCAGACATATAATACTAGATCTAGATATATAATTCTAGATCTAGACATATAATACTAGATCCAGACATATAATACTAGATCTAGACATATAATACTAGATCCAGATATATAATTCTAGATCCAGACATATAATACTAGATCTAGATATATAATTCTAGATCTAGACATATAATACTAGATCCAGACATATAATTCTAGATCTAGACATATAATACTAGATCCAGACATATAATACTAGATCTAGATATATAATTCTAGATCTAGACATATAATACTAGATCCAGACATATAATACTATATCTAGACATATAATTCTAGATCCAGATATATAATTCTAGATCTAGACATATCATACTAGATTTAGATATATCATTCTAGATCTAGACATATAATACTAGATCTGGATATATAATTCTAGATCTAGACATATAATACTAGATCCAGACATATAATTCTAGATCCAGATATATAATTCTAGATCTAGACATATAATACTAGATCTAGATATATAATTCTATATCTAGACATATAATACTAGATCTAGACATATAATTCTAGATCCAGATATATAATTCTAGATCCAGACATATAATACTAGATCTAGAAATATAATTCTAGATCTAGACATATAATACTAGATCCAGACATATAATTCTAGATCTAGACATATAATACTAGATCCAGATATATAATTCTAGATCCAGACATATAATACTAGTTCTAGAAATATAATTCTAGATCTAGACATATAATACTAGATCCAGACATATAATTCTAGATCTAGACATATAATACTAGATCCAGACATATAATACTAGATCTAGATATATAATTCTAGATCCAGACATATAATACTAGATCCAGACATTTAATTCTAGATCTAGACATATAATTCTAGATCCAGACATATAATACTAGATCCAGACATATAATTCTAGATCTAGACATATAATACTAGATCTAGATATATAATTCTAGATCTAGATATATAATACTAGATCCAGACATATAATACTAGATCTAGACATATAATTCTAGATCCAGATATATAATTCTAGATCTAGACATATAATACTAGATCTAGATATATTATTCTAGATCTAGACATATAATACTAGATCCAGACATATAATTCTAGATCTAGACATATAATACTAGATCCAGACATATAATACTAGATCTAGACATATAATTCTAGATCCAGATATATAATTCTAGATCTAGACATATAATACTAGATCTAGATATATAATTCTAGATCTAGACATATAATACTAGATCCAGACATATAATACTAGATCTAGATATATAATTCTAGATCTAGACATATAATACTAGATCCAGACATATAATTCTAGATCCAGATATATAATTCTAGATCTAGACATATACTAGATCTAGATATATAATTCTAGATCTAGACATATAATACTAGATCTAGACATATAATTCTAGATCCAGACATATAATACTAGATCTAGACATATGATACTAGATCTAGATATATAATTCTAGATCTAGACATATAATACTAGATCTAGACATATAATACTAGATCCAGACATATAATACTAGATCTAGATATATAATTCTAGATCCAGACATATAATACTAGATCCAGACATATAATACTAGATCTAGACATATAATTCTAGATCCAGACATATAATACTAGATCTAGATATATAATTCTAGACCTAGACATATAATACTAGATCCAGACATATAATACTAGATCTAGACATATAATACTAGATCTAGACATATAATACTAGATCCAGACATATAATACTAGATCTAGACATATAATACTAGATCCAGACAAATAATACTAGATCTAGACATATAATACTAGATCTAGACATATAATACTAGATCTAGAAATATAATACTAGATCCAGACATATAATACTAGATCTAGACATATAATACTAGATCTAGACATATCATTCTAGATCCAGACATATTCTAGATCCAGACATATCATACTAGATCCAGACATATAATTCTAGATCCAGACATATAATACTAGATCTAGACATATAATTCTAGATCCAGACATATAATATTAGATCTAGACATATAATACTAGATCTAGACATATAATACTAGATCTTGACATATAATACTAGATCCAGCCATATATTACTAGATCTAGACATATAATACTAGATCTAGACATATCATTCTAGATCCAGACATATAATACTAGATCCAGACATATAATTCTAGATCCAGACATATAATACTAGATCTAGACATATAATTCTAGATCCAGACATATAATACTAGATCCAGACATATAATACTAGATCCAGACATATAATTCTAGATCCAGACATATAATTCTAGATCCAGACATATAATTCTAGATCCAGACATATAATACTAGATCCAGACATATAATACTAGATCTAGACATATCATACTAGATCTAGACATATCATTCTAGATCCAGACATATCATACTAGATCCAGACATATAATTCTAGATCCAGACATATAATACTAGATCTAGACATATAATACTAGATCTAGACATATAATACTAGATCTAGACATATAATACTAGATCCAGACATATATTACTAGATCTAGACATATAATACTAGATCTAGACATATCATTCTAGATCCAGACATATAATACTAGATCCAGACATATAATTCTAGATCCAGACATATAATACTAGATCTAGACATATAATACTAGATCTAGACATATAATACTAGATCTAGACATATAATTCTAGATCCAGACATATAATACTAGATCTAGACATATAATACTAGATCTAGACATATAATTCTAGATCCAGACATATAATACTAGATCTAGACATATAATACTAGATCCAGACATATAATACTAGATCTAGACATATAATACTAGATCTAGACATATAATACTAGATCCAGACATATAATACTAGATCTAGACATATAATACTAGATCCAGACATAATACTAGATCTAGACATATAATACTAGATCCAGACTTATAATACTAGATCTAGACATATAATACTAGATCTAGACATATAATACTAGATCCAGACATATAATTCTAGATCCAGACATATAATTCTAGATCCAGACATATAATACTAGATCTAGACATATAATACTAGATCTAGACATATCATTCTAGATCCAGACATATAATACTAGATCCAGACATATAATTCTAGATCCAGACATATAATACTAGATCTAGACATATAATACTAGATCTAGACATATAATTCTAGATCCAGACATATGATACTAGATCTAGACATATAATACTAGATCCAGACATATAATTCTAGATCCAGACATATAATTCTAGATCCAGACATATAATACTAGATCCTGACATATAATACTAGATCTAGACATATAATACTAGATCTAGACATATAATTCTAGATCTAGACATATACTACTAGATCCAGACATATAATACTAGGTCCAGACATATAATTCTAGATCCAGACATATAATACTAGATCTAGACATATAATACTAGATCTAGACATATCATTCTAGATCCAGACATATCATACTAGATCCAGACATATAATTCTAGATCCAGACATATAATACTAGATCTAGACATATAATACTAGATCTAGACATATAATTCTAGATCCAGACATATAATTCTAAATCCAGACATATAATACTAGATCTAGACATATAATACTAGATCTAGACATATAATAGTAGATCCAGACATATAATACTAGATCTAGATATATAATACTAGATCCAGACATATAATACTAGATCTAGACATATAATTCTAGATCCAGACATATAATACTAGATCCAGACATATAATACTAGAACTAGATATATAATTCTAGATCCAGACATATAATACTAGATCCAGACATATAATACTAGATCTAGATATATCATTCTAGATGTAGACATATAATTATAGATCCAGACATATACTAGATCTAGATCTATAATTCTAGATCTAGACATATAATACTAGATCTAGACATATAATACTAGATCTAGACATATAATACTAGATCTAGACATATAATTCTAGATCCAGACATATACTAGATCTAGACATATATTTCTAGATCCAGAGAAATAATTCTAGATCTAGACATATAATTCTAGATCCAGACATATAATTCCAGATCTAGATATGTAATTCTAGATCTAGATGTATAATTCTAGATCTAGATATATATAATTCTAGATCTAGATATATATAATTCTAGATCTAGATATATAATTCTAGATCTAGAAATGTAATTCTAGATCTAGATATATAATTCTAGATCTAGATATATAATTCTAGATATATAATTCTAGATCTGGATATATAACTCAATCAATCAATCAATGTTTATTTATATAGCCCTAAATCACAAGTGTCTCAAAGGGCTGCACAAGCCACAACGACATCCTCGGTACAGAGCCCACAAGGAAAAACTTACCCCAGTGGGACGTGGATGTGAATGAATGAAGTGGTCTGCACCAAATTCAAAAAATCACGTAACGCACATGAATTTGTACATTTTACAGTCTGTTTTAAAGTTATTTAAAAACCTTGGAGAGGACCACATATGTGGGTAACCCCCCCCCTCTAGGGGAAACCGAATGCAATGGATGTCGAGTGGGTCTGACATAATATTGTCCATAGTGGATCCAACATAATAGTAAGAGTCCAGTCCATAGTGGATCCAACATAATAGTAAGAGTCCAGTCCATAGTGGATCTAACATAATAGTAAGAGTCCAGTCCATAGTGGATCTAACATAATAGTAAGAGTCCAGTCCATAGTGGATCCAACATAATAGTAAGAGTCCAGTCCATAGTGGATCCAACATAATAGTAAGAGTCCAGTCCATAGTGGATCCAACATAATAGTAAGAGTCCAGTCCATAGTGGATCTAACATAATAGTAAGAGTCCAGTCCATAGTGGATCTAACATAATAGTAAGAGTCCAGTCCATAGTGGGGCCAGCAGGAAACCATCCTGAGCTGGAGACGGGTCAGCAGCGCAGAGATGTTCCCAACCGATGCACAGGCGAGCGGTCCACCCCGGGTCCCGACTCTGGACAGCCAGCACTTCATCCATGGCCACCAGACCTGTGTGGAGAAAAGAAAAGAAACGGCAGATCAACTGGTCTTAAAAAAGGGGGGGCTATTTAAAGGCTAGAGTATACAAATGAGTTTTAAGATCATTAGTCATGTTTGCGAGGGCTGTCTCCGTAGAGTGATTTGCCCTGAAACCGGATTGGGGGGGGGGGGGGGGGTTACTAGGATGACAGGGGATGCAAAACAATAACAGTGCAATACTTTTTCATAACATGGTCACTACTGCCTAGTTTCTCTTGTTATGTTCATATTTTACTGTTATAGTTTTATTCTCATTGTTGCTTTTTATTTTTATTCTATTGTAATATTTTTCTATTTTGTTTCCATTTATACCCCCATTATTTACTTTTTACTTTTTAAATTCGATCTCAATGTTGTACATTGCTGGAATTTTAATTTTCCTGAGGGAACTCTCCTGAAGCAATCAATAAAGTACTATATATATATATTTATATATATATATATATATATACACACACACACACACACACACACACATTTATATATGTATATATATATATATATATATATATATATATACACACACACACACACACACACACACATATATACAAATTATATATTATAGTTGAATTTTAATAATTTAATTATAATTAATATTTTAGTACATGTATACATATAAATATTTACATACATACATATACATTTAACAATCGAAATGACAATATAAAAAAATAAATACATTAAATATTTACTCTATACAAACTACGCCACAAAATAAAAATGTTTAAGTGTTTTTAATTGATTGATACAATTGATTAATCGTTGCAAATAAGAAATTTAAGAGAAGTAGCTCAGATGTTGTCATCATTACATTCCAAAATTGTTACTTAAACTTGAACTAAATGCAAACAAAATGTTCCCATAAGAAATATATGGCATTAAATTAAATATGTGACATATATATGTGGCATGAGATTAAATATATGACATCAAATTAAATATATGACCAAAAGGCTGACTTTATTATTGCAGTTAAAGAATCTTCCACTAGAGAGCAGCAGGTAGCCTTGTTACTCACACAATAGAATGATGAGTGCAGTTAAACAATTTTCCAGCAGATGGCAGCAAGTAGCTAAGAGCCTTGTTAGTCACACAGTAGAATGATTAGTGAATTTGCAATCCCTGAGGTGACAAATGTGGATAGAAATGTGAAAAATACATTTATTTGCATCTTTATAAGGAAACAAAACATGCATATGTTCTTACTTTTCTGCCATCTTCAATAATTGTTAGACATCCCATAACTTAAACTTGATGTTTACCTGCAAGCCCAATCCAGGTAAAACTACTTCCGGGGTAATCTACATGGATTTGACTAATCAATAAGTCAATTTATCCCTTTTGGTTATCTTCCAATTAGGGACAAAATCGGAAATTGGAAAAATAATTAGGTTGTTTTTTCATTTTGGGTCTGAAAACAAATATTGAAAAAAACACTTTTTTCAGTGTCGGTTTTAAAGGAAGAAAGGAAAAGCAGGACGTCGACGAACTTTGTACATCAGACAACCAGTAGGAGGTGTTTATATTTAATAACAATAATAATAATAGTCCTCTCCTCTTTACACGCACACACACTTTTGTTTTCTATGTCTGCAGCGGGGGAGGAGGCATTGTCGACAACGCTGTGGACGCTCTATGAACTTTTTAAAGCACACACTACTTTGCTTTCTTTGAGCTCAAACGAAGTAGAGTAATGTTCTGAGAAAGTAGCTAACAACAATCCACTGACTCTTGGATTTGTTCATTTTGATGTTTGCTTTCAGAGTCACAACGGTCTTGTGAGGAACCACCTGGACACATCCAGAGCTTTGTGCAGGACTCCTTGGATGTTTGTTTTTATTTTTGTGTTTTAGCAAAAAAAATATACCGTAAAATATGCATTTTCTTCCATTTTCGGGTTTTGTCGGGACTCATGATGACGTTTTGAGACATCTCCTACAACTACAGCACCAGAATTGTGCTGCTGAAGCAAGTTCGTTTTTTTTAATTTTTTGTAAGGGTCCCCCCTTACGACATTTTAGCAAAAAAATGTTTTCGTAAAATATGCATTTTCTTCATTTTTCGGGTTTTGTCGGGACTCATGATGACGTTTTGAGACATCTCCTACAACTACAGCACCAGAAGTGTGCTGCTGAAGCAAGTCTGTTTTTTTGAAAATTTTTTAGCAAAAAAAAGTTTTCCCCAAAAAATTATTTTCTGCCATTTTCGGGTTTTTGCAAAAATGTTTTCCGTAAAATATGCATTTTCTTCCATTTTCGGGTTTTGTTGGGACTCCTGATGACGTTTTGAGACATTTCCTACAACTACAGCACCAGAATTGTGCTGCTGAAGCAAGTCCGTTTTTTTTTTAAATTTTTGTAAGGGCCCCCCCTTACGACATTTTAGCAAAACATTTTTTTCGTAAAATATGCATTTTCTTCCATTTTCCGGTTTTGTCGGGACTCCTGATGACGTTTTGAGACATCTCCTACAAGTACAGCACCAGAATTGTGCTGCTGAAGCAAGTTTCTATTTTTTGAATTTTTTGTAAGGGTCCCTCCTTACGACATTTTAGCAAAACATTTTTTTCGTAAAATATGCATTTTCTTCCATTTTCGGGTTTTGTTGGGACTCCTGATGACGTTTTGAGACATTTCCTACAACTACAGCACCAGAATTGTGCTGCTGAAGCAAGTCCGTTTTTTTTTTAAATTTTTGTAAGGGCCCCCCCTTACGACATTTTAGCAAAACATTTTTTTCGTAAAATATGCATTTTCTTCCATTTTCCGGTTTTGTCGGGACTCCTGATGACGTTTTGAGACATCTCCTACAAGTACAGCACCAGAATTGTGCTGCTGAAGCAAGTTTCTATTTTTTGAATTTTTTGTAAGGGTCCCTCCTTACGACATTTTAGCAAAACATTTTTTTCGTAAAATATGCATTTTCTTCCATTTTCAGGTTGTGTCGGGACTCCTGATGACGTTTTGAGACATCTCCTACAATTACAGCACAAGAAATGTGCTGCTGAAGCAAGTCCGTTTTTTTGAATTTTTTGTAAGGGTCCCCCCTTTCGACATTTTAGCAAAAAAATGTTTTCGTAAAATATGCATTTTATTCATTTTTCGGGTTTTGTCGGGACTCATGATGACGTTTTGAGACTTCTCCTACAACTACAGCACCAGAAGTGTGCTGCTGAAGCAAGTCAGTTTTTTTGAAAAAATTTTAGCGAAAAAAAGTTCCCCCCAAAAAATCATTTTCTGCCATTTTCGGGTTTTGTCGGGACTCCTGATGACGTTTTGAGACATCTCCTACAACTACAGCACCAGAATTGTGCTGCTGAAGCAAGTTTCTAGTTTTTGAATTTTTTGTCCCCCTTACGACATTTTTGCAAAAAAATTTTTTCGTAAAATATGCACTTTCTTCCATTTTCGGGTTTTGTCGGGACTACTGATGACGTTTTGAGACATCTCCTACAACTACAGCACCAGAATTGTGGTGCTGAAGCAAGTCCGTTTTTTTTAATTTTTTGTAAGGGTCTCCCCTTACGACATTTTAGCAAAAAAAAATTTTTTTTTTATTTAGTGTTAAAACAGTAATACTGTACTGTACTGTACTATTAATTTGCCACCGCCATCATCACCACCGTGCACCTACATTATGCGAGGGTGCTCTCGGTCCATTTTAACTTTCAATAGGATCCAAACTGCACGACCTTGGACTGAACATCACATTGTGAAATTGGATTGTGGACTTTTTTTATGTTATTATCAAATCACACAGCATGTGAGAGTTAGCAGGCACACTTCCTCCAGTTTTTTTGGGGTTTTTTTTAACTTCGAGTCCCCTCATAGGTGTGCGCTTTTCCCACTGCTCTACATCTAAGGGTGACCAGATCCCAATTCAGCAGGGGCCTCGTGTATTAAACGTGCTTATGCACAAGAACCTGGCGTACGTCCTTTTTTCACGGTAAAGATGAAAGGTATCGAGACCGAACTTGACGTTGAATTGTGCGCTGCTTCACTCCAGCTTCGTTCTTCACGTACGCACATTTACTTTGCCGACATTTCAACAATGTAAAAGAGATCGAGGCGAGGACACAAAATGCACTTTTTGGCCAATGTGTTTACCGTCATTTCCGGACTATAAGGCGCATTTAAAATCCTTTTTTATTTCTCACTGCGCCTTACAACCCGGTGCACCTAATGTTTGGTTGAGCTTACCCACCTCGAGGCTATTTTATTTGGTACATGGTATAATGAGAAGTGTGAGCAGTAGATGGCAGTCAAACATAAGAGACACGTGTAGCCTGCACTATGATGGGTCTCAAGTAAACACCAACATTTTAAATGTTCCATTGAAAATATAGAACATTAGACACGCCGCTCAAAAATCTATCAAAATGTTTTAACACGACTTTGGTAAGCTATGAAGCCGCACCGCTTGAAGGATTGTCGGCGCATTAAACATACGACTATTATTATGGTGTGTGTCTAAGGTAAGACATTATCTGGCGTTTTGTTTCGCAATATTATGCAACTTTTCTTAACTTATGGTACCTGCTGATCTGCATTTGGGATCTGCATGAGTCCTGAAAAATTATTCTTTTTTCTCTATCTTCTTGTTATGTGACATTCATCCTCCGCTGTTGCCATTTCTAATATAAAGTAGTGTCAAGTTCTCACTTATCTCTGTCAGTAAACTCGCCATGAAAGCGCTAAAACATACCGGTGTAGTGACTTTACATTATTCACCCAATTAGAGTTCCGGTTGGACGGTTTTTCACGGGACACATTTCCGGTGTGGTTGTTTCCGGATGAGGAGATGCTGCTCCATTATTGATTTTATTTGTATTTTATTTCGTGTAGACTGCAATATGACTCAAGTAAACAACACCAACATTGTATGTGCTCCATTGAAAATAAAGAACATTACACACGGCGCTCAAAAATCTATCAAAATGTTTTAGTAGGACGTTGGTAAGCTATGAAGCCACACCGCTTGATGGATTGTACTGTGCTTCAACATAGGAGTATTATTATGGTGTGTGTAGAAGGTAAGACATATTTTCTGGTGTTTTGTTTCGCAATATTATGCAAAAGCAACTTTTCTTACCTTCTGGTACCTGCTGATCTGCATTTGGGATCTGCATAAATCCTGAAAATTCGTGCAGGTCCGCGCCAACACCGTCGTCGATAAGCTTCTTCTTTTTCTCCACCTTCTTGTTATGTGACATCCATGTTGCCATTTCTAAAATAAAGCAGTGTAAAGTTATTACTTATATCTGTCAGTAAACTCGCCATGAAAGCACTAAAACATACCGGTGTAGTGAGTTACCATTATTCACCCAAGGAACTTTAGTTATTAGAGTTCTGGTCGGACGGTTTTTCACGGGACACATTTACGGTGCTGCTCCGTTATTGATTGAAGTAAAGTCTGAACGTCATTAAAACAGTTAGCTCCATCTTTTGACACTTCACAACAAAGATGACGGGGAGAAGACGCTGCCGAAGGTGAGCCACGTAAATAAGACCGCCCACAAAACGGCGCATCTTGAAGATGATGTGTAAAACATCATCTATGCAACATTTTGAGAAAAGAACCACCATTACATGTTATGTAGACCACAAGGAAGTCTTTGACATTTAGAAAAAAAGAAAATATTATGACTCCTTTAATGCGCCTTATAATCCGGTGCACCTTATATATGAAAAAAAAGATCAAAAATAGACCATTCATCGGCAGTGCTCCTTATGATCCGGTGTGCCCTATGGTCCGGAAAATACGGTAATGCTTTATATCAATATTTGTGAGGGTGTTTACTCATTTATCTCGGCCAGGGGTGTCAAACTCATTTTAGATCGGGGGGCCACATGGAGAAAAATCTACTCCCAAATGGGCCGCACTACTTAAAAATAAAGACAACTTCAGATTGTTTTCTTTGTTTAAAAATAGAACAAGCACATTCTCAAAAATGTACAAATCATGTTGTTTTCTTACACTTACATGTTCTACCTTTATTTGTCGTTATTCATACTTTGGTGTTAATTTTCAATCTAACAAGATACAAAAATAATATCAAAATCAAATTACAGGATGTTATTTATGTAGTTTGCTCATTTTCCTCAACGTGTTTTATTTTTTTGTACATATGTAGCATCATCTACACAGATACAAAGAATTGCTATTGCGACATCTAGTGGACACATTTAGAACAGCAGTTTCTTTCATACAAAAATTTCAGCTTATTTGTATACCGTATTTTTCGAACTATAAGTCGCAGTTTTTTTTCATAGTTTGGCCGGGGGTGCGACTTATACTCCGGAGCGACTTATGTGTGAAATGATTAACACATTAGCGTTAAATATCAAATAATATTATTTATCTCATTCACGTAAGAGACTAGAGCAGTGGTTCTTAACCTTGTTGGAGGTAGCGAACCCCACCAGTTTCATATGCGCATTCACCCAACCCTTCTTTAGTGACAAATAAAATGTTCTTTTTTTTCCAAATCAAGAAAAAGTTATGTTTATTTACTGTTGCACAAAATTAACCGTGCATGAACATCACCTTGTTCAAAGAACAAAACCAACACAGTGCATGAACTCACAACAAATTACACACCTTACACACATTATCATGAATTGATTAACGTGGACCCCGACTTAAACAAGTTGAAAAACTTATTTGAGTGCTACCATTTAGTGGTCAATTGTACGGAATATGCAAACTGTACTGTTTCATATCATGTATTCTCTTCCTTTGCAATCTGCTCGTAAAAGTTTCAATCAATCAAAAAACCTGCAAATCAGATGGAAAATTAGAAGGAACATTGTTTGGGGGTATCCATAATACGCTGATAGGGAGAAGTTTTTATTTGCACGATAAGTCGGATGTCTCCGAGGCTCCGCCGAACCCCTGTTAAGAACCACTGGACTAGATGTATAAGATTTCATGGGATTTAGCGATTAGGAGTGACAGATAGTTTGGTAAACGTATAGCATGTTCTATATGTTATAGTTATTTGAATGACTCTTACCATAATATGTTACGTTAACATACCAGTTGTTATTTATGCCTCATATAACGTACACTTATTCAGCCTGTTGTTCACTATTCTTTATTTATTTTAAATTGCCTTTCAAATGTCTATTCTTGGTGTTGGCTTTTAGCAAATACATTTCCCCAAAAATGCGACTTATACTCCAGTGCAACTTATATATGTTTTTTTTCCCTTCTTTATTATGCATTTTCAGCCGGTGCGACTTATACTCCGAAAAATACGGTACTTAGCAAACTCATCCGGATAAAACCTGTTCACGGGCCTGATCCGTTTCATCTCAGCGATCGTATTTGTCACGCTTCATGTGTCAGGTAAACCGCGACGAATGACTCCGCTTCCTAGTGTAAGAGTGAGCTGATACAAGTGTGCCATGACAGCAGACTCTCGAGTCGGTGATCAAAACAGCTGGAAAAAAAAATCAAGTCTTCCAGAGATGGGACCCTCTCTCACATCCCACCCATGAACTGCAACGTCTAAATATCACTTCTGTTGATCTGTACAGTGCACACTGCAAAAACTGAAATCTAAGTACGATTAAATATGTCAAATAAGGGTGATATTTGCTTATTTTCTGTCTGATAAGATCATTCTTCTCACTAAGCAGATTTTATGTTAGAGTGTTTTACTTGTTTTAAGGGTTTTGCTCCTAAATGATCTCAGTAAGATATTACAGATGTGATGACCTATATTGAGTAAAACATGCTTGAAACTAGAATATCAACTGTCATCACAAGTATAAAACTACGTTTTTAAAGTAATCATTTCTTACTTCAAGCATGAAAAAAAAAAATCCTGATGCCGAGCGCATATCATGATGTCAAGATAATGGCACTAGCATTTACTTCATTTAAGAATATTTTTCAACATATTGAGCAAAAAGGTCTCTTTTTTTCTACCAAGAAGAGTGCACTTGTTATTAGGGAGAATATACTTATTTTAGGTTTTTTTTGGGTTCATTGAGGTTAGCTAATTTTACTTGTTTTGGAAAGTCTTGACAAGCTGAATTTTCTTGTTCTATAGGCAGATAATTTTGCTTAGTTCTAATAAAATACCCCTCATTTTTGTTTAGTTTTTTCTTATTTTTGAACACTGACTTTTTGCAGTGCATCCGGAAAGTATTCACAGCGCTTCACTTTTTGCCTCATTTTGCTATGTTACAGCCTTATTGTAAAATGGTATAAATTCATTTTCGTCCTCAAAATTCTGCGTTTCTGGGTGTTGTTGATAAATGCAACAACACCCAAAAACGCCGCCGGCTTCGCTCAGCCCGAGCTAATCTAAGATGGACTGATTGGTTGGAATCTGCGCTTTTGCATGATATACAGCATATATTTATATTTATTATATATATTTAACTGCTGCTGTGACTCAAGGTCACCCCCATATTTATACTGTTGACTGTCAATCAGAATGTGCAATAATGTTATGTTACTTACTGTGCCTTGTATATACATTTTTATTTTATTTTTTTATTTTTAGCTAAGTACCGTGTGACTTGTTGAAGGGTGGACTAGCAAAGTAAGATTTTCATTGTACGGCAAACTGTCTGTTTAACTGTGCATATGACAATAAACAATCTTGAATCTTGAATATACTAGTTACTACGGTAATCTTCTCAGAAAGCATGTAGTATTTGTGTTGGTACTGCATCAAAAAGCGACATCAGTGTGTAAAGGATATCACCACATGGGCTCAGAAACACTTCAGTACTGTCCGTAACTACAGTTCGTCGCTACATCTGTAAATCCAAGTTAAAACTCAACAATGCAAAGCGAAAGCCATTTATCAACAACACCCAGAAACGCCGCCGGCTTCGCTGGGCCCGAGCTAATCTAAGATGGACTGATGCAAACTGGAAAAGTGTTCTGTGATCTGACGAGTCTACATTTCAAATTGTTTTTGGAAACTGTGGACGTCGTGTGCTCCGGTCCAAAGAGGAAAAGAACCATCCGGATTGTTATAGGCGCAAAGTTCAAAACCCAGCGTCTGTAATTGTCTGAGGGTGTATTAGTGCCCAAGACATGGGTAACTTACACATTTGTGAAGGCACCATTAATGCTGAAAGGTACATACAGGTGTCATCCAAGCGACGTCTTTTTCATGGCCGCCCCTGCTTATTTCATTAAGACATCGCCCAGCCACATTCTGCACGTGTTACAACAGCGTGGCTTCGTAGTAAAAGAGTGCGGGTACTAGACTGGCCTGCCTGTAGTCCAGACCTGTCTGCCATTGTAACCGTAATGGTCTGTAAAGCACTTTTCAATTGCCTTGTGTACGAACTGTGCTCTGTAAATAAACTCGCCTTGCCGACCGTTTTCTGTCGTGGACAACGACAATTTCAATAAACTACGAGTTTAAAAAAAAAGGCATGAACATTTCCCTTTTTTTGGTATTGAAAAAATGTATCGAACCGCGCTGCTCAAGTACCGATCCATACCAGACTGTGAATTTTGTGCATCATGGGTCAGGATTGCGCCACCTAACACATTTTTGATACATGGTTACTATGCAGTGTGTGTGTTATTCACTCTGACAATGACAAGAAATGCATTGAACTGAATAAAAATCATGTTAGAGTAAATGAATACTTCTCTGATTTGAGGGCAAAGGGTTGTTCATGTGTCCTGTGATGAACTGGCGGCCAGTCTCGGGTGTAGGCCGGGGGTCAGCAACCCGCGTCTCTTTCGCGCCGCCCGAGTGGCTCCCTGGACCTCTTTCAGAGATGTGTGAAAATGGAAAAAGATGAAGAAAAATGTTTTTTTGTTTGTTTTAATATATTTTCTGTAGGAGAACAAACATGACACAAACCTTCCTAATTGTTAGAAATGCCACTGTTTATGTTAAACATGCTTCACTGATGAGAGGATTTAGCAAGCACTGTTTTGTCCTACTCATTTCAGCCATCCTCGAACTCATTGTTGTTTGATTACATGTACAACTTTCTCCGACGCTGCCCCAGAAAGACGTGTTTTATGCCACTTCTTCTTTGTCTCATTTTGTCCACCAAACGTTTTATGCTGTGCCTGAATGCACAAAAGGTGAGCTTTGTTGATGTTATTGACTTGTGTGGAATGCTAATCAGGCATATTTGGTCAGAGCATGACTGCAAGCTAATCAATGCTAACATGCTATTTAGGCCAGTGGTCCCCAACCACCGGGCCACGGCCCGGTACCGGTGGGCCGCACAAGAAATTTAAAAATAAATAAATAAATAAAAATAAATAAATACATTTTATTAAATCAACATAAAAAACACAAGATACACTTAGAAGTAGTGCACCAACCCAAAAAACCTCCCTCCCCCATTCACTCATTCACACAAAAGGCTTGTTTCTTTCTGTTATTAATATTGTGGTTCCTACATTATAAATCTTTATTTATCAATACAGACTGCAGGGATACAGTCCGTAAGCACACATGATTGTATTTTTTTAATGACAAAAAATTTAAAAAAATTACAAAATTACCATACCATGGATTTGGATGTTTTTAGAATAGAATAGAAAGTACTTTTTGATCCCCCCGGGGAAATTCAGCACCACAGTTCGCTCACAATAGACAATAAACACTTGGGTATTTTTTACATGTGAATAATATAAATACAGTCCATTATACAGCATTATTCACATGTGAATAATATAAATACAGTCTATTATACACAGTGTTGGGTTAGTTACTGAAAACCAGTAACTAGTTACAGTTACTAGTTACTTTATTTCAAAAGCAACTCAGTTACTTACACCAAAAAGTAATGCGTTACTGTGAAAAGTAACTATTTAGTTACTTCTTTTTTTTTTCTTCTTTTTTTTTTAAAGCTCCCATTAATGCCCTTTAAGCCTTCATTTAAGTACTGTTATTGCACTGGAGAATAATACAATCTGTTGATCTGCGCGAGGAACTTGCAAAATGGGGTCCCAGGGACCCCATCAAGTCATAAAAATAGGGTCCTACAGTACATTTTTGGGTTCCCACTTTTTTGTAAGCGTTTTGAAGAAAAAAAAAAGATAAAAGTATGCATTATCCTGTTTTATCTCACATTATATATTGTGTTCTGGAAAAAGGTTGTCATAAACGTTACTTATTCATTAAAAAATAATAATAAAGAAAGAAAACAAATGTGTATACATATGTAAACGTATTCAGTTATAAACATTCATTCACTTTCTTCTTTCCTTAATGGATCTAAATTTTACCGCTGCTGGTAGTTTTTTCTATGTTTTTATTTAATAAGTTGTATTTAATTCAGTATAAAAGTGTAAAAAGTGTTTTGCTTGGGTCATGAAATGATGATAATGGTGTGCCAGGGCATACATACATTTTATATTTAAATCTCTGGAGTCTACATCAACTTCACATCTATCCCTCATTTCAAATTTTTTTTAATTTTTTTTAATGTTGTTTTTTTGTTTGTTTGTTTTCCGCCCTTTTTTGTCAAACAAAACTATGTTTTTAATGGCAAACACACAAAATATGCAAAATCTTCCACCAAAAATATTTTTCAAAGTGTAATATTTGATGTGAAGTAATGGGAACCTTGGATAGGTCAATAATTCATAATAACATTGATTTTGATTCAATATTATGTTTTGAGCAATGACAGTTTGAAATAACTTGATTAACGTGGACCCCGACTTAAACAAGTTGAAAAACTTATTGGGGTGTTACCATTTAGTGGTCAATTGTACGGAATATGTACTGTACTGTGCAATCTACTAATAAAAGTCTCAATCAAGCAATCCACTCCCTCGCTCTCTCCGTCCATCCCTCACCAATGCTGCTGCGTGCGCACAATTTGTTTTGTTTTTAACCCCTTCTTAACCCTGAACGTACATTGAAAATACACGCAACCCTGCCGGACATTTGAGGCATTTAAGAAACTCCGCCCGGACAGCCCCGCAAAAGAAGACATGTCCGGGGAAAAGAGGACGCATGGTCGGTCTAGAATATCTCCATGTTAAGAAACTGGGCTTCAGCTCCACCATGATGTCTTGTTAGTAAACACAGACACGGGCCCCAGGCCCCACACCCACACCCAGACACACACACACACACACACACACACACACACACACACACACACACACACACACACACACACACACACACACACACATACATGTCTTGCCTACTTTGTGTGGACCCACGTTTGGTTAGTACAGGGGTCGGCAACCCGCGGCTCTAGAGCCGCATGCGGCTCTTTAGCGCCGCCCTAGTGGCTCTCTGGAGCTTTTTCAGAAATGTATGAAAAATGGAAAAAGATGAGGGGAAAAAAATCTATTTTTGTTTTAATATGGTTTCTGTAGGAGGACAAACATGACACAAACCTCCCTAATTGTTATAAAGCACACTGTTTATATTAAACATGTTTCACTGATTCGAGTATTTGGCGAGCGCCGTTTTGTCCTACTAATTTTGGCGGTCCTTGAACTCACCGTAGTTTGTTTACATGTATAACTTTCTCCGACTTTCGAGGTCGTGTTTTATGCCACTTCTTTTTCTGGCTCATTTTGTCCACCAAACTTTTAAGGTTGTGCATGAAAGGTGAGTTTTGTTGATGTTATTGACTTGTTGGAGTGCTAATCAGACATATTTGGTCACTGCATGACTGCAAGCTAATCGATGCTAACATGCTATTTAGGCTAGCTATATGTACATATTGCATCATTATGCCTCATTTGTAGCTATATTTGACCTCATTTAGTTTCCTTTAAGTCCTCTTAATTCAATTCATATCTCATGACACACTATCTGGATGTAATATGGCTTTTAATTTTTTGCGGCTCCAGACAGATTTTTTTTTGTATTTTTGGTCCAATATGGCTCTTTCAACATTTTGGGTTGCCGACCCCTGGGTTAATAGGCTGTGAGGGCCCCCCTTTCCACTATAGCTAGAATGATGAAAAAAATAATATATCTAGCACTAGATGGGAGTAGAGAGTTGCAACCTCACTTCAGAATGCAAAACACACAAAGTAAAACAAATATTTTACTTCTGTAGTTGTGAGGACCAGGCAAATGTCCTTACAAGTCAAAAGGTTCTCACAGAAAGGGTGGTTTGTCAAGTCTATGTCCACACAAGGATGGTGAGGCAAGTACACACACACACACACACACACACACACACACACACACACACACACACACACACACACACACACACACACACACACACACACACAGAGCCTCTTCTCTTGTCCCCATTGTGACACAGGAAGAATCAGAAGGACGACACTGCAACTCTCCAATAAAACACACTCAGATCTTCTGTTTTTAGCCGATACCACATAAAGAAATTACGTAAAATAAGGCAGTAACGCATCATGTAGTAACGCTAACTGAGTTACTGAATATAAAAAATAAGGCGTTAGACTACTAGTTACTTTGTAACGCGTTAGTCCCAACACTGATTATACAGCATTATTCACATGTCAATAACATAAATACAGTCTACATTTAAGTACAGTTAAGTACTGTTTTCCCTTTAACATCCCAAATGAGTTTGACATTTGAAGTTAATTGCTGCCATGAATGGACTTTTCCACCATATTATATGTGTATGACGTTCACCTGTGTCATATAATGACTTGCAACTTTTCTCTGAGGACAATTGAACACTCACCTCGCCAAAATGCAAACTTGGTCGCTGCTCGGTGACCTTTGTGTAGCGGCAGAATGTCTCTCTCGTCGTGTTGATCTAAATGAGAAGGAATGAAGGACATTTGAACAAATAATAGCGCTGACATGATAGGAGGCGTGTTAGTTAGCACCTGTTGTATTCTCATGACGTGCTAGCGTCACTTCCGCTGGGACGAGACCGGAGCGGTTAAAAAACGTGACTTTCATTTATAATAATTGAATGGTGTGTGTTCAAATAACCCTCCTCGGCCTTATAATTGTTACAATTAGCGCTGTTGCCATCTTTTCTTGGGAAATGTAGTCAACTCCGGGGGGTTTTTCCGCCCGGGCTCTGCCATTTTGAGATGTGACGACACGACGCGACGTCATCACCACCCGGAAGTGTGGATCTTCCCCTTCTTCTTCTTTTATTTTTATGGCAGTTGGCAAGCAACCTTCTAGTGTGCATTACCGCCACCTACTGAAATGGAGTGTGGACCACTTCTAGAGATCACCTTAGCACAGACCTGGACATATGATGGCCCGTTAAGCTTTTCAATCTGAATAACATGAATAACATCATTAAAAGTTATGGCTCCAATTTTCATAATCTTTGGTATGACTCGGCCGGGGTTTGAACTCACAACCCACTGATCTCAGGGTAGACACCCTAACAACTAGGCCACTATTCTTATTCATATACTCTTTCAAGACTGCAGATGACAGGTAAAGATTCCGTCTAAATATACCGAAAATATTGTCTGAGTACAAGAAAATGTGAAAGTCCATCCTATCTTGCTGATTGTAGTGTACCAAATGTCCCGGCAAGAAATCTGCCTTCAAAGAACTTATTAGTGATTCCCAGAGCCCCCCAAAAAGTCTGCGGGCTATAGAGTGTTTTCTATCGGGGCTCCAGTACTATGGAATGTTCTAGCAGTAACAGGTAGAGATGCAACTTCAGTAGAAGCATTTAAGTCCCATCTTAAAACTCATTTGTATACTCGAGCCTTTAAATAGACCCCCTTTTAGATCAGTTGATCTGCCGTCTCTTTTCTGCTCTGCCCCCCTCTCCTGCGTGGAGAGGTTGTTAGGTGACCACAGATGAAGTGCTAGCTGTTCCAAGTCAGGACCCGGAGTGGACCACTCATCTGTGCATCAGTTGGTGACATCAAGATGATCCCCTGCTGGCCCCACTATGGACTGGACTCTCACACTATTATGTTGGATCCACTATGGACTGGACTCTCACTATTATGTTAGATCCACTATGGACTGGACTCTCACACTATTATGTTAGATCCACTATGGACTGGACTCTCACTATTATGTTAGATCCACTATGGACTGGACTCTCACACTATTACCCGGTATGTTAGATCCACTATGGACTGGACTCTCACACTATTATGTTAGAGCCACTATGGACTGGACTCTCACACTATTATGTTAGAGCCACTAAGGACTGGACTCTCACTATTATGTTAGATCCACTATGGACTGGACTCTCACACTAATAGGTTAGATCCACTATGGACTGGACTCTCACTATTATGTTAGATCCACTATGGACTGGACTCTCACAATATTATGTTCGATCCACTATGGACTGGACTCTCACTATTATGTTAGATCCACTATGGACTGGACTCTCACTATTATGTTAGATCCACTATGGACTGGACTCTCACAATATTATGTTCGATCCACTATGGACTGGACTCTCACTATTATGTTAGATCCACTATGGACTGGACTCTCACACTATTATGTTAGAGCCACTATGAACTGGACTCTCACACTATTATATTAGATCCACTATGGACTGGACTCTCACACTATTATGTTAGATCCACTATGGACTGGACTCTCACACTATTATGTTAGATCCACTATGGACTGGACTCTCACTATTATGTTAGATCCACTATGGACTGGACTCTCACACTATTATGTTAGATACACTATGGACTGGACTCTCACACTATTATGTTAGATCCACTATGGACTGGACTCTCACACTATTATGTTAGATCCACTATGGACTGGACTCTCACACTATTATGTTAGATCCACTATGGACTGGACTCTCACACTATTATGTTAGATCCACTATGGACTGGACTCTCACACTATTATGTTAGATCCACTATGGACTGGACTCTCACTATTATGTTAGATCCACTATGGACTGGACTCTCACACTATTATGTTAGATCCACTATGGACTGGACTCTCACTATTATGTTAGATCCACTATGGACTGGACTCTCACACTATTATGTTAGAGCCACTATGGACTGGACTCTCACTATTACGGTATGTTAGATCCACTATGGACTGGACTCTCACACTATTATGTTAGAGCCACTATGAACTGGACTCTCACACTATTATATTAGATCCACTATGGACTGGACTCTCACTATTATGTTAGATCCACTATGGACTGGACTCTCACTATTATGTTAGATCCACTATGGACTGGACTCTCACACTATTATGTTAGATCCACTATGGACTGGACTCTCACTATTATGTTAGATCCACTATGGACTGGACTCTCACACTATTATGTTAGATCCACTATGGACTGTACTCTCACACTATTATGTTAGATCCACTATGGACTGGACTCTCACTATTATGTTAGATCCACTATGGACTGGACTCTCACACTATTATGTTAGATCCACTATGGACTGGACTCTCACTATTATGTTAGATCCACTATGGACTGGATTCTCACACTATTAACTAGATCCACTATGGACTGGACTCTCACACTATTAACTAGATCCATTCCTGCTGGTCCCACTATGGACTGGACTCTCACACTATCAACTAGATCCACTATGGACTGAACTCTCACACTATTAACTAGATCCACTCCTGCTGGTCCCACTATGGACTGGACTTTCACATTATTAACTAGATCCACTATGGACTGGACTCTCACACTATCAACTAGATCCACTATGGACTGGACTCTCACACTATTAACTAGATCCACTATGGACTGGACTCTCACACTATCAACTAGATCCACTCCTGCTGGTCCCACTATGGACTGGACTTTCACATTATTAACTAGATCCACTATGGACTGGACTCTCACACTATCAACTAGATCCACTATGGACTGGACTCTCACACTATTAACTAGATCCACTATGGACTGGACTCTCACACTATTAACTAGATCCACTCCACATCCATTGCACCCGTCACCCAAGGGGGGGTCCCCACATCTGCGGTCCCCTCCAAGGTTTCTCATTGTATCCCATTGGGTTGAGTTTTTTCTTGCCCTGATGTGGGATCTGAGCCCAGGATGTGGTTGTAGCTTGTGCAGCCCTTTGAGACACTTGTAATTTAGGGCTATATACAGTAAATAAACGTTGATTGATTGATTGATTGATGTCAGGGTTGTCCCAACTATGGAAAGAGTTTATTTATGGAACACGTGGAAAATGACATTTGACTGACAGAATGACGACGGTCTTATCTTTCATTTCCACCAAGAACCGAATGAAGGACCTGACAGAAATGTTCAGGTCTCATCGTCATCACTGTGGTTGGTCTTCTCCTCGCTCAAGCCGCTCTCGTCGAGGTTTTCTAAGGAGTCAGCATGCTGCAGCGTCAGATCCGACAACCTAAAAATGGAAGAAAATGCATATTTTACCAAAAATAATAATTTTGCTAAAATGTCGTAAGGGGGGACTCTTACAAAAAATTCAAAAAATAGGAACTTGCTTCAGCAGCACAATTCTGGTGCTGTAGTTGTATAAAATGTCTCAAAACGTCATCAGAAGTCCCGAAAAAACCTGAAAATGGAAGAAAATGCACATTTTACGAAAAGAAATGTTTGCTAAAATGTCGTAAGGGGGGACCCTTACAAAAAATTCAAAAAAACGGACTTGCTTCAGCAGCACAATTCTGGTGCTGTAGTTGTATGAGATGTCTCAAAACGTCACCAGGAGTCCCAACAAAACCTGAAAATGGAAGAAAATGCATATTTTACGAAAAAAAATGTTTGCTAAAATGTCGTAAGGGGGGAATCCTCACAAAAAAATTCAAAAAAACGGACTTGCTTCAGCAGCACATTCCTGGTGCTGTAGTTGTATAAAATGTCTCAAAACGTCATCAGGAGTCCCGACACAACCTAAAAATGGAAGGAAATGCATATTTTACAGAAAAAAAAAATTGCTAAAATGTCATAAGGGCCGACCCTTACGAAAAATTCAAAAAAACGGACTAGCTTCAGCAGCACATTTTTTGTGCTGTAGTTGTATAAAGTGTCTCAAAACGTCATCAGGAGTCCCGACACAACCTAAAAATGGAAGAAAATGCATATTTTGTGGAAAAAATGTTTTGCTAAAATGTCGTAAGGGGGGACCCTTACGAAAAATTCAAAAAAACGGACTAGCTTCAGCAGCACATTCCTGGTGCTGTAGTTGTATAAAATGTCTCAAAACGTCATCAGGAGTCTCGACACAACCTGAAAATGAAAAAAAAAAAAGGTTTTATGGAAAAAAAATTTTGCTAAAATGTCAAAAGGGGGGACCCTTACAAAAAATTTAAAAAAACGGACTTGCTTCAGCAGCACAATTCTGGTGCTGTAGTTGTAGGAGATGTCTCAAAATGTTATCAGGAGTCCCAACAAAACCTGAAAATGGAAGAAAATGTATATTTTACGAAAACATTTTTTTGCTAAAATGTCGTAAGGGGGACCCTTACAAAAAATTCAAAAAAATGGACTTACTTCAGAAGCACATTTCTTGTGTTGTAATTGTAGGAGATGTCTCAAAACGTCATCAGGAGTCCAACAAAACCTGAAAATGGAAGAAAATGCATTTTTTACGAAAAAAAATGTTTGCTAAAATGTCGTAAGGGGGGACCCTTACGAAAAATTCAAAAAAACGGACTAGCTTCAGCAGCACATTTTTTGTGCTGTAGTTGTATAAATGGTCTCAAAACGTCATCAGGAGTCCCGACACAACCTAAAAATGGAAGAAAAAAAAGGGTTTACGGAAAAAAATGTTTGCTAAAAAGTCGTAAGGGGGGACCCTTACGAAAACTTTAAAAACACGGACTAGCCTCAGCAGCACATTTCTTGTGCTGTAGTTGTATGAGATGTCTCAAAACGTCACCAGGAGTCCCAACAAAACCTGAAAATGGAAGAAAATGCATATTTTACGAAAAAAAATGTTTGCTAAAATGTCGTAAGGGGGGAATCCTCACAAAAAAATTCAAAAAAACGGACTTGCTTCAGCAGCACATTCCTGGTGCTGTAGTTGTATAAAATGTCTCAAAACGTCATCAGGAGTCCCGACACAACCTAAAAATGGAAGAAAATGCATATTTTGTGGAAAAAATGTTTTGCTAAAATGTCGTAAGGGGGGACCCTTACGAAAAATTCAAAAAAACGGACGAGCTTCAGCAGCACAATTCTGGTGCTGTAGTTGTATAAAATGTCTCAAAACGTCATCAGGAGTCCCGACACAACCTAAAAATGGAAGGAAATGCATATTTTACAGAAAAAAAAAATTGCTAAAATGTCATAAGGGCCGACCCTTACGAAAAATTCAAAAAAACGGACTAGCTTCAGCAGCACATTTCTGGTGCTGTAGTTGTATAAAATGTTTCAAAACGTCATCAGGAGTCCCGACACAACGTAAAAATGGAAGAAAATGCATATTTTGTGGAAAAAATGTTTTGCTAAAATGTCGTAAGGGGGGACCCTTACGAAAAATTCAAAAAAACGGACTAGCTTCAGCAGCACATTTCTGGTGCTGTAGTTGTATAAAATGTTTCAAAACGTCATCAGGAGTCCCGACACAACCTGAAAATGAAAAAAAAAAAAGGTTTTACGGAAAAAATGTTTTGCTAAAATGTCAAAAGGGGGGACCCTTACAAAAAATTCAAAAAAACGGACTTGCTTCAGCAGCACAATTCTGGTGCTGTAGTTGTAGGAGATGTCTCAAAATGTTATCAGGAGTCCCAACAAAACCTGAAAATGGAAGAAAATGTATATTTTACGAAAACATTTTTTTGCTAAAATGTCGTAAGGGGGACCCTTACAAAAAATTAAAAAAAATGGACTTACTTCAGAAGCACATTTCTTGTGTTGTAATTGTAGGAGATGTCTCAAAACGTCATCAGGAGTCCAACAAAAACTGAAAATGGAAGAAATAGCATTTTTAACGAAAAAAAATGTTTGCTAAAATGTCGTAAGGGGGGACCCTTACGAAAAATTAAAAAAAAACGGACTAGCTTCAGCAGCACATTTTTTGTGCTGTAGTTGTATAAATGGTCTCAAAACGTCATCAGGAGTCCCGACACAACCTAAAAATGGAAGAAAAAAAAGGGTTTACGGAAAAAAATGTTTGCTAAAAAGTCGTAAGGGGGGACCCTTACGAAAACTTTAAAAACACGGACTAGCCTCAGCAGCACATTTCTGGTGCTGTAGTTGTATAAAATGTCTCAAAACGTCATCAGGAGTCCCGACACAACCTGAAAATGGAAGAAAAAAAACGGTTTACGGAAAAAAATGTTTGCTAAAAAGTCGTAAGGGGGGACCCTTACGAAAAATTTAAAAACACGGACTAGCCTCAGCAGCACATTTCTGGTGCTGTAGTTGTATAAAATGTCTCAAAACGTCATCAGGAGTTCCGACAACCTGAAAATGGAAGAAAAAAAAGGTTTTACGGAAAAAATTGTTTGCTAAAACGAAAAATTCAAAAAAACGGACTTGCTTCAGCAGCACATTTCTGGTGCTGTAGTTGTATAAAATGTCTCAAAACGTCATCAGGAGTCCCGACACAACCTAAAAATGGAAGAAAATGCATATTTTACAGAAAAAAAATGTTGCTAAAATGTCGTAAGGGGGGATAGGGTTAGGGTTAGGGTTAGGGTTAGGGTCCCTTACGAAAAATTCAAAAAAACGAACTAGCTTCAGCAGCACAATTCTGGTGCTGTAGTTGTATAAAATGTCTCAAAACGTCATCAGGAGTCCCGACACAACCTAAAAATGGAAGAAAATGCATATTTTGTGGAAAAAATGTTTTGCTAAAATGTCGTAAGGGGGGACCCTTACGAAAAATTCAAAAAAACGGACTAGCTTCAGCAGCACATTTCTGGTGCTGTAGTTGTATAAAATGTCTCAAAACGTCATCAGGAGTCCCGACACAACCTGAAAATGAAAAAAAAAAAAGGTTTTATGGAAAAACATTTTTGCTAAAATGTCAAAAGGGGGGACCCTTACAAAAAATAAAAAAAAACGGACTTGCTTCAGCAGCACAATTCTGGTGCTGTAGTTGTAGGAGATGTCTCAAAATGTTATCAGGAGTCCCAACAAAACCTGAAAATGGAAGAAAATGTATATTTTACGAAAACATTTTTTTGCTAAAATGTCGTAAGGGGGACCCTTACAAAAAATTCAAAAAAATTGACTTATTTCAGAAGCACATTTCTTGTGTTGTAATTGTAGGAGATGTCTCAAAACGTCATCAGGAGTCCAACAAAACCTGAAAATGGAAGAAAATGCATTTTTTACGAAAAAAAATGTTTGCTAAAATGTCGTAAGGGGGGACCCTTACGAAAAATTCAAAAAAACGGACTAGCTTCAGCAGCACATTTTTTGTGCTGTAGTTGTATAAATTGTCTCAAAACGTCATCAGGAGTCCCGACACAACCTAAAAATGGAAGAAAAAAAAGGGTTTACGGAAAAAAATGTTTGCTAAAAAGTCGTAAGGGGGGACCCTTACGAAAAATTTAAAAACACGGACTAGCCTCAGCAGCACATTTCTGGTGCTGTAGTTGTATAAAATGTCTCAAAACGTCATCAGGAGTTCCGACAACCTGAAAATGGAAGAAAAAAAAGGTTTTACGGAAAAAATTGTTTGCTAAAACGAAAAATTCAAAAAAACGGACTTGCTTCAGCAGCACATTTCTGGTGTTGTAGTTGTATAAAATGTCTCAAAACGTCATCAGGAGTCCCGACACAACCTAAAAATGGAAGAAAATGCATATTTTACAGAAAAAAAATGTTGCTAAAATGTCGTAAGGGGGGATAGGGTTAGGGTTAGGGTTAGGGTTAGGGTTAGGGTTAGGGTTAGGGTCCCTTACGAAAAATTCAAAAAAACGAACTAGCTTCAGCAGCACATTCCTGGTGCTGTAGTTGTATAAAATGTCTCAAAACGTCATCAGGAGTCCCGACACAACTTGAAAATGGAAGAAAAAAAAGGTTTTGCGGGAAATTTTTTTTTGCTTAAATGTCCTAAGGGGGACCCTTACAAAAAATTCAAAATAACGGACTAGCTTCAGCAGCACAATTCTGGTGCTGTAGTTGTATAAAATGTCTCAAAACGTCATCAGGAGTCCCGACACAACCTAAAAATGGAAGAAAATGCATATTTTGTGGAAAAAATGTTTTGCTAAAATGTCGTAAGGGGGGACCCTTACGAAAAATTCAAAAAAACGGACTAGCTTCAGCAGCACATTTCTGGTGCTGTAGTTGTATAAAATGTCTCAAAACGTCATCAGGAGTCCCGACACAACCTAAAAATGAAAAAAAAAAAAGGTTTTATGGAAAAAAATTTTTTGCTAAAATGTCAAAAGGGGGGACCCTTACAAAAAATTAAAAAAAACGGACTTGCTTCAGCAGCACAATTCTGGTGCTGTAGTTGTAGGAGATGTCTCAAAATGTTATCAGGAGTCCCAACAAAACCTGAAAATGGAAGAAAATGTATATTTTACGAAAACATTTTTTTGCTAAAATGTCGTAAGGGGGACCCTTACAAAAAATTCAAAAAAATGGACTTTCTTCAGAAGCACATTTCTTGTGTTGTAATTGTAGGAGATGTCTCAAAACGTCATCAGGAGTCCAACAAAACCTGAAAATGGAAGAAAATGCATTTTTTTACGAAAAAAAATGTTTGCTAAAATGTCGTAAGGGGGGACCCTTACGAAAAATTCAAAAAAACGGACTAACTTCAGCAGCACATTTTTTGTGCTGTAGTTGTATAAATTGTCTCAAAACGTCATCAGGAGTCCCAACACAACCTAAAAATGGAAGAAAAAAAAGGGTTTACGGAAAAAAATGTTTGCTAAAAAGTCGTAAGGGGGGACCCTTACGAAAAATTTAAAAACACGGACTAGCCTCAGCAGCACATTTCTGGTGCTGTAGTTGTATAAAATGTCTCAAAACGTCATCAGGAGTCCCGACACAACCTGAAAATGGAAGAAAAAAAAGGGTTTACGGAAAAAAATGTTTGCTAAAAAGTCGTAAGGGGGGACCCTTACGAAAAATTTAAAAACACGGACTAGCCTCAGCAGCACATTTCTGGTGCTGTAGTTGTATAAAATGTCTCAAAACGTCATCAGGAGTTCCGACAACCTGAAAATGGAAGAAAAAAAAGGTTTTACGGAAAAAATTGTTTGCTAAAACGAAAAATTCAAAAAAACGGACTTGCTTCAGCAGCACATTTCTGGTGTTGTAGTTGTATAAAATGTCTCAAAACGGTAATCAGGAGTCCCGACACAACCTAAAAATGGAAGAAAATGCATATTTTACAGAAAAAAAATGTTGCTAAAATGTCGTAAGGGGGGATAGGGTTAGGGTTAGGGTTAGGGTTAGGGTTAGGGTCCCTTACGAAAAATTCGAAAAAACGAACTAGCTTCAGCAGCACATTCCTGGTGCTGTAGTTGTATAAAATGTCTCAAAACGTCATCAGGAGTCCCGACACAACCTGAAAATGGAAGAAAAAAAAGGTTTTGCGGGAAAAAAATGTTTGCTTAAATGTCCTAAGGGGGGACCCTCACAAAAAATTCAAAATAACGGACTAGCTTCAGCAGCACAATTCTGGTGCTGTAGTTGTATAAAATGTCTCAAAACGTCATCAGGAGTCCCGACACAACCTAAAAATGGAAGAAAATGCATATTTTGTGGAAAAAATGTTTTGCTAAAATGTCGTAAGGGGGGATAGGGTTAGGGTTAGGGTTAGGGTTAGGGTTAGGGTTAGGGTCCCTTACGAAAAATTCAAAAAAACGGACTAGCTTCAGCAGCACATTTCTGGTGCTGTAGTTGTATAAAATGTCTCAAAACGTCATCAGGAGTCCCGACACAACCTAAAAATGGAAGGAAATGCATATTTTACAGAAAAAAAAAATTGCTAAAATGTCATAAGGGGCGACCCTTACGAAAAATTCAAAATAACGGACTAGCTTCAGCAGCACAATTCTGGTGCTGTAGTTGTATAAAATGTCTCAAAACGTCATCAGGAGTCCCGACACAACCTAAAAATGGAAGAAAATGCATATTTTGTGGAAAAAATGTTTTGCTAAAATGTCGTAAGGGGGGATAGGGTTAGGGTTAGGGTTAGGGTTAGGGTTAGGGTTAGGGTTAGGGTTAGGGTCCCTTACGAAAAATTCAAAAAAACGAACTAGCTTCAGCAGCACATTTCTGGTGCTGTAGTTGTATAAAATGTCTCAAAACGTCATCAGGAGTCCCGACACAACCTGAAAATGAAAAAAAAAAAAAGGTTTTATGGAAAAAAAATTTTGCTAAAATGTCAAAAGGGGGGACCCTTACAAAAAATTTAAAAAAAAACGGACTTGCTTCAGCAGCACAATTCTGGTGCTGTAGTTGTAGGAGATGTCTCAAAATGTTATCAGGAGTCCCAACAAAACCTGAAAATGGAAGAAAATGTATATTTTAAGAAAACATTTTTTTGCTAAAATGTCGTAAGGGGGACCCTTACAAAAAATTCAAAAAAATGGACTTACTTCAGAAGCACATTTCTTGTGTTGTAATTGTAGGAGATGTCTCAAAACGTCATCAGGAGTCCAACAAAACCTGAAAATGGAAGAAAATGCATATTTTGTGGAAAAAATGTTTTGCTAAAATGTCGTAAGGGGGGACCCTTACGAAAAATTCAAAAAAACGGACTAGCTTCAGCAGCACATTTCTGGTGCTGTAGTTGTATAAAATGTCTCAAAACGTCATCAGGAGTCCCGACACAACCTGAAAATGAAAAAAAAAAAAGGTTTTATGGAAAAAAATTTTTGCTAAAATGTCAAAAGGGGGGAACCCTTACAAAAAATTAAAAACACGGACTTGCTTCAGCAGCACAATTCTGGTGCTGTAGTTGTATAAAATGTCTCAAAACGTCATCAGGAGTCCCGACACAACCTGAAAATGGAAGAAAAAAAAGGGTTTACGGAAAAAAATGTTTGCTAAAAAGTCGTAAGGGGGGACCCTTACGAAAAATTTAAAAACACGGACTAGCCTCAGCAGCACATTTCTGGTGCTGTAGTTGTATAAAATGTCTCAAAACGTCATCAGGAGTTCCGACAACCTGAAAATGGAAGAAAAAAAAGGTTTTACGGAAAAAATTGTTTGCTAAAACGAAAAATTCAAAAAAACGGACTTGCTTCAGCAGCACATTTCTGGTGTTGTAGTTGTATAAAATGTCTCAAAACGTCATCAGGAGTCCCGACACAACCTAAAAATGGAAGAAAATGCATATTTTACAGAAAAAAAATGTTGCTAAAATGTCGTAAGGGGGGATAGGGTTAGGGTTAGGGTTAGGGTAAGGGTTAGGGTTAGGGTTAGGGTTAGGGTCCCTTACGAAAAATTCAAAAAAACGAACTAGCTTCAGCAGCACATTCCTGGTGCTGTAGTTGTATAAAATGTCTCAAAACGTCATCAGGAGTCCCGACACAACCTGAAAATGGAAGAAAAAAAAGGTTTTGCGGGAAAAAATTTTTTGCTTAAATGTCCTAAGGGGGGACCCTTACAAAAAATTCAAAATAACGGACTAGCTTCAGCAGCACAATTCTGGTGCTGTAGTTGTATAAAATGTCTCAAAACGTCATCAGGAGTCCCGACACAACCTAAAAATGGAAGAAAATGCATATTTTGTGGAAAAAATGTTTTGCTAAAATGTCGTAAGGGGGGATAGGGTTAGGGTTAGGGTTAGGGTTAGGGTTAGGGTTAGGGTCCCTTACGAAAAATTAAAAAAAACGGACTAGCTTCAGCAGCACATTTCTGGTGCTGTAGTTGTATAAAATGTCTCAAAACGTCATCAGGAGTCCCAACACAACCTAAAAATGGAAGGAAATGCATATTTTACAGAAAAAAAAAATTGCTAAAATGTCATAAGGGGCGACCCTTACGAAAAATTCAAAATAACGGACTAGCTTCAGCAGCACAATTCTGGTGCTGTAGTTGTATAAAATGTCTCAAAACGTCATCAGGAGTCCCGACACAACCTAAAAATGGAAGAAAATGCATATTTTGTGGAAAAAATGTTTTGCTAAAATGTCGTAAGGGGGGATAGGGTTAGGGTTAGGGTTAGGGTTAGGGTTAGGGTTAGGGTTAGGGTCCCTTACGAAAAATTCAAAAAAACGAACTAGCTTCAGCAGCACATTCCTGGTGCTGTAGTTGTATAAAATGTCTCAAAACGTCATCAGGAGTCCCGACACAACCTGAAAATGGAAGAAAAAAAAGGTTTTGCGGGAAAAATTTTTTTGCTTAAATGTCCTAAGGGGGGACCCTCACAAAAAATTCAAAATAACGGACTAGCTTCAGCAGCACAATTCTGGTGCTGTAGTTGTATAAAATGTCTCAAAACGTCATCAGAAGTCCCGACACAACCTAAAAATGGAAGAAAATGCATATTTTGTGGAAAAAATGTTTTGCTAAAATGTCGTAAGGGGGGACCCTTACGAAAAATTCAAAAAAACGGACTTGCTTCAGCAGCACAATTCTGGTGCTGTAGTTGTAGGAGATGTCTCAAAATGTTATCAGGAGTCCCAACAAAACCTGAAAATGGAAGAAAATGTATATTTTACGAAAACATTTTTTTGCTAAAATGTCGTAAGGGGGACCCTTACAAAAAATTCAAAAAAATGGACTTTCTTCAGAAGCACATTTCTTGTGTTGTAATTGTAGGAGATGTCTCAAAACGTCATCAGAAGTCCCGAAAAAACCTGAAAATGGAAGAAAATGCACATTTTACGAAAAGAAATGTTTGCTAAAATGTCGTAAGGGGGGACCCTTACAAAAAATTCAAAAAAACGGACTTGCTTCAGCAGCACAATTCTGGTGCTGTAGTTGTAGGAGATGTCTCAAAACGTCATCAGAAGTCCCGAAAAAACCTGAAAATGGAAGAAAATGCACATTTTACGAAAAGAAATGTTTGCTAAAATGTCGTAAGGGGGGACCCTTACAAAAAATTAAAAAAAACGGACTTGCTTCAGCAGCACAATTCTGGTGCTGTAGTTGTATGAGATGTCTCAAAACGTCACCAGGAGTCCCAACAAAACCTGAAAATGGAAGAAAATGCATATTTTACGAAAAAAAATGTTTGCTAAAATGTCGTAAGGGGGGAATCCTCACAAAAAAATTCAAAAAAACGGACTTGCTTCAGCAGCACATTCCTGGTGCTGTAGTTGTATAAAATGTCTCAAAACGTCATCAGGAGTCCCGACACAACCTAAAAATGGAAGAAAATGCATATTTTGTGGAAAAAATGTTTTGCTAAAATGTCGTAAGGGGGGACCCTTACGAAAAATTCAAAAAAACGGACGAGCTTCAGCAGCACAATTCTGGTGCTGTAGTTGTATAAAATGTCTCAAAACGTCATCAGGAGTCCCGACACAACCTAAAAATGGAAGAAAATGCATATTTTGTGGAAAAAATGTTTTGCTAAAATGTCGTAAGGGGGGACCCTTACGAAAAATTCAAAAAAACGGACTAGCTTCAGCAGCACATTCCTGGTGCTGTAGTTGTATAAAATGTCTCAAAACGTCATCAGGAGTCCCGACACAACCTGAAAATGAAAAAAAAAAAAGGTTTTATGGAAAAAAATTTTTGCTAAAATGTCAAAAGGGGGGACCCTTACAAAAAATTTAAAAAAACGGACTTGCTTCAGCAGCACAATTCTGGTGCTGTAGTTGTAGGAGATGTCTCAAAATGTTATCAGGAGTCCCAACAAAACCTGAAAATGGAAGAAAATGTATATTTTACGAAAACATTTTTTTGCTAAAATGTCGTAAGGGGGACCCTTACAAAAAATTCAAAAAAATGGACTTACTTCAGAAGCACATTTCTTGTGTTGTAATTGTAGGAGATGTCTCAAAACGTCATCAGGAGTCCAACAAAACCTGAAAATGGAAGAAAATGCATTTTTTACGAAAAAAAATGTTTGCTAAAATGTCGTAAGGGGGGACCCTTACGAAAAATTCAAAAAAACGGACTAGCTTCAGCAGCACATTTTTTGTGCTGTAGTTGTATAAATGGTCTCAAAACGTCATCAGGAGTCCCGACACAACCTAAAAATGGAAGAAAAAAAAGGGTTTACGGAAAAAAATGTTTGCTAAAAAGTCGTAAGGGGGGACCCTTACGAAAACTTTAAAAACACGGACTAGCCTCAGCAGCACATTTCTTGTGCTGTAGTTGTATGAGATGTCTCAAAACGTCACCAGGAGTCCCAACAAAACCTGAAAATGGAAGAAAATGCATATTTTACGAAAAAAAATGTTTGCTAAAATGTCGTAAGGGGGGAATCCTCACAAAAAAATTCAAAAAAACGGACTTGCTTCAGCAGCACATTCCTGGTGCTGTAGTTGTATAAAATGTCTCAAAACGTCATCAGGAGTCCCGACACAACCTAAAAATGGAAGAAAATGCATATTTTGTGGAAAAAATGTTTTGCTAAAATGTCGTAAGGGGGGACCCTTACGAAAAATTCAAAAAAACGGACGAGCTTCAGCAGCACAATTCTGGTGCTGTAGTTGTATAAAATGTCTCAAAACGTCATCAGGAGTCCCGACACAACCTAAAAATGGAAGGAAATGCATATTTTACAGAAAAAAAAAATTGCTAAAATGTCATAAGGGCCGACCCTTACGAAAAATTCAAAAAAACGGACTAGCTTCAGCAGCACATTTCTGGTGCTGTAGTTGTATAAAATGTTTCAAAACGTCATCAGGAGTCCCGACACAACGTAAAAATGGAAGAAAATGCATATTTTGTGGAAAAAATGTTTTGCTAAAATGTCGTAAGGGGGGACCCTTACGAAAAATTCAAAAAAACGGACTAGCTTCAGCAGCACATTTCTGGTGCTGTAGTTGTATAAAATGTCTCAAAACGTCATCAGGAGTCCCGACACAACCTGAAAATGAAAAAAAAAAAAGGTTTTATGGAAAAACATTTTTGCTAAAATGTCAAAAGGGGGGACCCTTACAAAAAATTAAAAAAACGGACTTGCTTCAGCAGCACAATTCTGGTGCTGTAGTTGTAGGAGATGTCTCAAAATGTTATCAGGAGTCCCAACAAAACCTGAAAATGGAAGAAAATGTATATTTTACGAAAACATTTTTTTGCTAAAATGTCGTAAGGGGGACCCTTACAAAAAATTCAAAAAAACGGACTAGCTTCAGCAGCACATTTTTTGTGCTGTAGTTGTATAAATTGTCTCAAAACGTCATCAGGAGTCCCGACACAACCTAAAAATGGAAGAAAAAAAAGGGTTTACGGAAAAAAATGTTTGCTAAAAAGTCGTAAGGGGGGACCCTTACGAAAAATTTAAAAACACGGACTAGCCTCAGCAGCACATTTCTGGTGCTGTAGTTGTATAAAATGTCTCAAAACGTCATCAGGAGTTCCGACAACCTGAAAATGGAAGAAAAAAAAGGTTTTACGGAAAAAATTGTTTGCTAAAACGAAAAATTCAAAAAAACGGACTTGCTTCAGCAGCACATTTCTGGTGTTGTAGTTGTATAAAATGTCTCAAAACGTCATCAGGAGTCCCGACACAACCTAAAAATGGAAGAAAATGCATATTTTACAGGAAAAAAAATGTTGCTAAAATGTCGTAAGGGGGGATAGGGTTAGGGTTAGGGTTAGGGTTAGGGTTAGGGTTAGGGTCCCTTACGAAAAATTCAAAAAAACGAACTAGCTTCAGCAGCACATTCCTGGTGCTGTAGTTGTATAAAATGTCTCAAAACGTCATCAGGAGTCCCGACACAACTTGAAAATGGAAGAAAAAAAAGGTTTTGCGGGAAATTTTTTTTTGCTTAAATGTCCTAAGGGGGACCCTTACAAAAAATTCAAAATAACGGACTAGCTTCAGCAGCACAATTCTGGTGCTGTAGTTGTATAAAATGTCTCAAAACGTCATCAGGAGTCCCGACACAACCTAAAAATGGAAGAAAATGCATATTTTGTGGAAAAAATGTTTTGCTAAAATGTCGTAAGGGGGGACCCTTACGAAAAATTCAAAAAAACGGTTAGGGTTAGGGTTAGGGTTAGGGTCCCTTACGAAAAATTCAAAAAAACGAACTAGCTTCAGCAGCACATTTCTGGTGCTGTAGTTGTATAAAATGTCTCAAAATGTCATCAGGAGTCCCGACACAACCTGAAAATGGAAGAAAAAAAAGGGTTTACGGAAAAAAATGTTTGCTAAAAAGTCGTAAGGGGGGACCCTTACGAAAAATTTAAAAACACGGACTAGCCTCAGCAGCACATTTCTGGTGCTGTAGTTGTATAAAATGTCTCAAAACGTCATCAGGAGTTCCGACAACCTGAAAATGGAAGAAAAAAAAGGTTTTACGGAAAAAATTGTTTGCTAAAACGAAAAATTCAAAAAAACGGACTTGCTTCAGCAGCACATTTCTGGTGTTGTAGTTGTATAAAATGTCTCAAAACGTCATCAGGAGTCCCGACACAACCTAAAAATGGAAGAAAATGCATATTTTACAGAAAAAAAATGTTGCTAAAATGTCGTAAGGGTGGATAGGGTTAGGGTTAGGGTTAGGGTTAGGGTTAGGGTTAGGGTTAGGGTCCCTTACGAAAAATTCAAAAAAACGAACTAGCTTCAGCAGCACATTCCTGGTGCTGTAGTTGTATAAAATGTCTCAAAACGTCATCAGGAGTCCCGACACAACCTAAAAATGAAAAAAAAAGGTTTTATGGAAAAAAATTTTTGCTAAAATGTCAAAAGGGGGGACCCTTACAAAAAATTAAAAAAAACGGACTTGCTTCAGCAGCACAATTCTGGTGCTGTAGTTGTAGGAGATGTCTCAAAATGTTATCAGGAGTCCCAACAAAACCTGAAAATGGAAGAAAATGTATATTTTACGAAAACATTTTTTTGCTAAAATGTCGTAAGGGGGACCCTTACAAAAAATTCAAAAAAATGGACTTACTTCAGAAGCACATTTCTTGTGTTGTAATTGTAGGAGATGTCTCAAAACGTCATCAGGAGTCCAACAAAACCTGAAAATGGAAGAAAATGCATTTTTTACGAAAAAAAATGTTTGCTAAAATGTCGTAAGGGGGGACCCTTACGAAAAATTCAAAAAAACGGACTAGCTTCAGCAGCACATTTTTTGTGCTGTAGTTGTATAAATGGTCTCAAAACGTCATCAGGAGTCCCGACACAACCTAAAAATGGAAGAAAAAAAAGGGTTTACGGAAAAAAATGTTTGCTAAAAAGTCGTAAGGGGGGACCCTTACGAAAAATTTAAAAACACGGACTAGCCTCAGCAGCACATTTCTGGTGCTGTAGTTGTATAAAATGTCTCAAAACGTCATCAGGAGTCCCGACACAACCTGAAAATGGAAGAAAAAAAAGGGTTTACGGAAAAAAATGTTTGCTAAAAAGTCGTAAGGGGGGACCCTTACGAAAAATTTAAAAACACGGACTAGCCTCAGCAGCACATTTCTGGTGCTGTAGTTGTATAAAATGTCTCAAAACGTCATCAGGAGTTCCGACAACCTGAAAATGGAAGAAAAAAAAGGTTTTACGGAAAAAATTGTTTGCTAAAACGAAAAATTCAAAAAAACGGACTTGCTTCAGCAGCACATTTCTGGTGTTGTAGTTGTATAAAATGTCTCAAAACGTCATCAGGAGTCCCGACACAACCTAAAAATGGAAGAAAATGCATATTTTACAGAAAAAAAATGTTGCTAAAATGTCGTAAGGGGGGATAGGGTTAGGGTTAGGGTTAGGGTTCGGGTTAGGGTCCCTTACGAAAAATTCAAAAAAACGAACTAGCTTCAGCAGCACATTCCTGGTGCTGTAGTTGTATAAAATGTCTCAAAACGTCATCAGGAGTCCCGACACAACCTGAAAATAGAAGAAAAAAAAGGTTTTGCGGGAAAAAATGTTTTACTTAAATGTCCTAAGGGGGGACCCTTACAAAAAATTCAAAATAACGGACTAGCTTCAGCAGCACAATTCTGGTGCTGTAGTTGTATAAAATGTCTCAAAACGTCATCAGGAGTCCCGACACAACCTAAAAATGGAAGAAAATGCATATTTTGTGGAAAAAATGTTTTGCTAAAATGTCGTAAGGGGGGACCCTTACGAAAAATTCAAAAAAACGGACTAGCTTCAGCAGCACATTTCTGGTGCTGTAGTTGTATAAAATGTCTCAAAACGTCATCAGGAGTCCCGACACAACCTGAAAATGAAAAAAAAAAAAAAGGTTTTATGGAAAAAAATTTTTGCTAAAATGTCAAAAGGGGGGACCCTTACAAAAAATTTAAAAAAACGGACTTGCTTCAGCAGCACAATTCTGGTGCTGTAGTTGTAGGAGATGTCTCAAAATGTTATCAGGAGTCCCAACAAAACCTGAAAATGGAAGAAAATGTATATTTTACGAAAACATTTTTTTGCTAAAATGTCGTAAGGGGGACCCTTACAAAAAATTCAAAAAAATTGACTTATTTCAGAAGCACATTTCTTGTGTTGTAATTGTAGGAGATGTCTCAAAACGTCATCAGGAGTCCAACAAAACCTGAAAATGGAAGAAAATGCATTTTTTACGAAAAAAAATGTTTACTAAAATGTCGTAAGGGGGGACCCTTACGAAAAATTCAAAAAAACGGACTAGCTTCAGCAGCACATTTTTTGTGCTGTAGTTGTATAAATTGTCTCAAAACGTCATCAGGAGTCCCGACACAACCTAAAAATGGAAGAAAAAAAAGGGTTTACGGAAAAAAATGTTTGCTAAAAAGTCGTAAGGGGGGACCCTTACGAAAAATTTAAAAACACGGACTAGCCTCAGCAGCACATTTCTGGTGCTGTAGTTGTATAAAATGTCTCAAAACGTCATCAGGAGTTCCGACAACCTGAAAATGGAAGAAAAAAAAGGTTTTACGGAAAAAATTGTTTGCTAAAACGAAAAATTCAAAAAAAACGGACTTGCTTCAGCAGCACATTTCTGGTGTTGTAGTTGTATAAAATGTCTCAAAACGTCATCAGGAGTCCCGACACAACCTAAAAATGGAAGAAAATGCATATTTTACAGAAAAAAAATGTTGCTAAAATGTCGTAAGGGGGGATAGGGTTAGGGTTAGGGTTAGGGTTAGGGTTAGGGTTAGGGTTAGGGTTAGGGTTAGGGTTAGGGTCCCTTACGAAAAATTCAAAAAAACGAACTAGCTTCAGCAGCACATTCCTGGTGCTGTAGTTGTATAAAATGTCTCAAAACGTCATCAGGAGTCCCGACACAACCTGAAAATGGAAGAAAAAAAAGGTTTTGCGGGAAATTTTTTTTTGCTTAAATGTCCTAAGGGGGGACCCTCACAAAAAATTCAAAATAACGGACTAGCTTCAGCAGCACAATTCTGGTGCTGTAGTTGTATAAAATGTCTCAAAACGTCATCAGGAGTCCCGACACAACCTAAAAATGGAAGAAAATGCATATTTTGTGGAAAAAATGTTTTGCTAAAATGTCGTAAGGGGGGATAGGGTTAGGGTTAGGGTTAGGGTTAGGGTTAGGGTTAGGGTCCCTTACGAAAAATTCAAAAAAACGGACTAGCTTCAGCAGGACATTTCTGGTGCTGTAGTTGTATAAAATGTCTCAAAACGTCATCAGGAGTCCCGACACAACCTAAAAATGGAAGGAAATGCATATTTTACAGAAAAAAAAAATTGCTAAAATGTCATAAGGGGCGACCCTTACGAAAAATTCAAAATAACGGACTAGCTTCAGCAGCACAATTCTGGTGCTGTAGTTGTATAAAATGTCTCAAAACGTCATCAGGAGTTCCGACAACCTGAAAATGGAAGAAAAAAAAGGTTTTACGGAAAAAATTGTTTGCTAAAACGAAAAATTCAAAAAAACGGACTTGCTTCAGCAGCACATTTCTGGTGTTGTAGTTGTATAAAATGTCTCAAAACGTCATCAGGAGTCCCGACACAACCTAAAAATGGAAGAAAATGCATATTTTACAGAAAAAAAATGTTGCTAAAATGTCGTAAGGGGGGATAGGGTTAGGGTTAGGGTTAGGGTTAGGGTTAGGGTCCCTTACAAAAAATTCAAAAAAACGGACTTGCTTTAGCAGCACAATTCTGGTGCTGTAGTTGTATAAAATGTCTCAAAACGTCATCAGAAGTCCCGAAAAAACCTGAAAATGGAAGAAAATGCATATTTTACGAAAAGAAATGTTTGCTAAAATGTCGTAAGGGGGGACCCTTACAAAAAATTCAAAAAAACGGACTTGCTTCAGCAGCACAATTCTGGTGCTGTAGTTGTATGAGATGTCTCAAAACGTCACCAGAAGTCCCAACAAAACCTGAAAATGGAAGAAAATGCATATTTTACGAAAAAAAATGTTTGCTAAAATGTCGTAAGGGGGGAATCCTCACAAAAAAATTCAAAAAAACGGACTTGCTTCAGCAGCACATTCCTTGTGCTGTAGTTGTATAAAATGTCTCAAAACGTCATCAGGAGTCCCGACACAACCTAAAAATGGAAGAAAATGCATATTTTGTGGAAAAAATGTTTTGCTAAAATGTCGTAAGGGGGGACCCTTACGAAAAATTCAAAAAAACGGACGAGCTTCAGCAGCACAATTCTGGTGCTGTAGTTGTATAAAATGTCTCAAAACGTCATCAGGAGTCCCGACACAACCTAAAAATGGAAGGAAATGCATATTTTACAGAAAAAAAAAATTGCTAAAATGTCATAAGGGCCGACCCTTACGAAAAATTCAAAAAAACGGACTAGCTTCAGCAGCACATTTCTGGTGCTGTAGTTGTATAAAATGTTTCAAAACGTCATCAGGAGTCCCGACACAACGTAAAAATGGAAGAAAATGCATATTTTGTGGAAAAAATGTTTTGCTAAAATGTCGTAAGGGGGGACCCTTACGAAAAATTCAAAAAAACGGACTAGCTTCAGCAGCACATTTCTGGTGCTGTAGTTGTATAAAATGTTTCAAAACGTCATCAGGAGTCCCGACACAACCTGAAAATGAAAAAAAAAAAAGGTTTTACGGAAAAAAATGTTTGCTAAAATGTCAAAAGGGGGGACCCTTACGAAAACTTTAAAAACACGGACTAGCCTCAGCAGCACATTTCTGGTGCTGTAGTTGTATAAAATGTCTCAAAACGTCATCAGGAGTCCCGACACAACCTGAAAATGGAAGAAAAAAAAAGGTTTTACGGAAAAAAATGTTTGCTAAAAAGTCGTAAGGGGGGACCCTTACGAAAAATTTAAAAACACGGACTAGCCTCAGCAGCACATTTCTGGTGCTGTAGTTGTATAAAATGTCTCAAAACGTCATCAGGAGTTCCGACAACCTGAAAATGGAAGAAAAAAAAGGTTTTACGGAAAAAATTGTTTGCTAAAACGGAAATTTCAAAAAAACGGACTTGCTTCAGCAGCACATTTCTGGTGTTGTAGTTGTATAAAATGTCTCAAAACGTCATCAGGAGTCCCGACACAACCTAAAAATGGAAGAAAATGCATATTTTACAGAAAAAAAATGTTGCTAAAATGTCGTAAGGGGTGATAGGGTTAGGGTTAGGGTTAGGGTTAGGGTTAGGGTTAGGGTTAGGGTTAGGGTTAGGGTTAGGGTTAGGGTTAGGGTCCCTTACGAAAAATTCAAAAAAACGAACTAGCTTCAGCAGCACATTCCTGGTGCTGTAGTTGTATAAAATGTCTCAAAACGTCATCAGGAGTCCCGACACAACCTGAAAATGGAAGAAAAAAAAGGTTTTGCGGGAAAAAAATTTTTGCTTAAATGTCCTAAGGGGGGACCCTCACAAAAAATTCAAAATAACGGACTAGCTTCAGCAGCACAATTCTGGTGCTGTAGTTGTATAAAATGTCTCAAAACGTCATCAGGAGTCCCGACACAACCTAAAAATGGAAGAAAATGCATATTTTGTGGAAAAAATGTTTTGCTAAAATGTCGTAAGGGGGGACCCTTACGAAAAATTCAAAAAAACGGACTAGCTTCAGCAGCACATTTCTGGTGCTGTAGTTGTATAAAATGTCTCAAAACGTCATCAGGAGTCCCGACACAACCTGAAAATGAAAAAAAAAAAAGGTTTTATGGAAAAAAATTTTTGCTAAAATGTCAAAAGGGGGGAACCCTTACAAAAAATTAAAAAAAACGGACTTGCTTCAGCAGCACAATTCTGGTGCTGTAGTTGTAGGAGATGTCTCAAAATGTTATCAGGAGTCCCAACAAAACCTGAAAATGGAAGAAAATGTATATTTTACGAAAACATTTTTTTGCTAAAATGTCGTAAGGGGGACCCTTACAAAAAATTCACAAAAAATGTTAGGGTTAGGGTTAGGGTTAGGGTTAGGGTTAGGGTTAGGGTTAGGGTCCCTTACGAAAAATTCAAAAAAACGAACTAGCTTCAGCAGCACATTTCTGGTGCTGTAGTTGTATAAAATGTCTCAAAACGTCATCAGGAGTCCCGACACAACCTGAAAATGAAAAAAAAAAAAAGGTTTTATGGAAAAATTTTTTTGCTAAAATGTCAAAAGGGGGGACCCTTACAAAAAATTTTTAAAAAAACGGACTTGCTTCAGCAGCACAATTCTGGTGCTGTAGTTGTAGGAGATGTCTCAAAATGTTATCAGGAGTCCCAACAAAACCTGAAAATGGAAGAAAATGTATATTTTACGAAAACATTTTTTTGCTAAAATGTCGTAAGGGGGACCCTTACAAAAAATTCCAAAAAATGGACTTACTTCAGAAGCACATTTCTTGTGTTGTAATTGTAGGAGATGTCTCAAAACGTCATCAGGAGTCCAACAAAACCTGAAAATGGAAGAAAATGCATTTTTTACGAAAAAAAAAGTTTGCTAAAATGTCGTAAGGGGGGACCCTTACGAAAAATTCAAAAAAACGGACTAGCTTCAGCAGCACATTTTTTGTGCTGTAGTTGTATAAATTGTCTCAAAACGTCATCAGGAGTCCCGACACAACCTAAAAATGGAAGAAAAAAAAGGGTTTACGGAAAAAAATGTTTGCTAAAAAGTCGTAAGGGGGTACCCTTACGAAAAATTTAAAAACACGGACTAGCCTCAGCAGCACATTTCTGGTGCTGTAGTTGTATAAAATGTCTCAAAACGTCATCAGGAGTTCCGACAACCTGAAAATGGAAGAAAAAAAAGGTTTTACGGAAAAAATTGTTTGCTAAAACGAAAAATTCTAAAAAACGGACTTGCTTCAGCAGCACATTTCTGGTGTTGTAGTTGTATAAAATGTCTCAAAACGTCATCAGGAGTCCCGACACAACCTAAAAATGGAAGAAAATGCATATTTTACAGAAAAAAAATGTTGCTAAAATGTCGTAAGGGGGGATAGGGTTAGGGTTAGGGTTAGGGTTAGGGTCCCTTACGAAAAATTCAAAAAAACGAACTAGCTTCAGCAGCACATTCCTGGTGCTGTAGTTGTATAAAATGTCTCAAAACGTCATCAGGAGTCCCGACACAACCTGAATATGGAAGAAAAAAAAGGTTTTGCGGGAAAAATTTTTTTGCTTAAATGTCCTAAGGGGGGACCCTCACAAAAAATTCAAAATAACGGACTAGCTTCAGCAACACAATTCTGGTGCTGTAGTTGTATAAAATGTCTCAAAACGTCATCAGGAGTCCCGACACAACCTAAAAATGGAAGAAAATGCATATTTTGTGGAAAAAATGTTTTGCTAAAATGTCGTAAGGGGGGATAGGGTTAGGGTTAGGGTTAGGGTTAGGGTTAGGGTTAGGGTTAGGGTTAGGGTCCCTTACGAAAAATTCAAAAAAACGAACTAGCTTCAGCAGCACATTCCTGGTGCTGTAGTTGTATAAAATGTCTCAAAACGTCATCAGGAGTCCCGACACAACCTGAAAATGGAAGAAAAAAAAGGTTTTGCGGGAAAAAATGTTTTGCTTAAATGTCCTAAGGGGGGACCCTCACAAAAAATTCAAAATAACGGACTAGCTTCAGCAGCACAATTCTGGTGCTGTAGTTGTATAAAATGTCTCAAAACGTCATCAGGAGTACCGACACAACCTAAAAATGGAAGACAATGCATATTTTGTGGAAAAAATGTTTTGCTAAAATGTCGTAAGGGGGGACCCTTACGAAAAATTCAAAAAAACGGACTAGCTTCAGCAGCACATTTCTGGTGCTGTAGTTGTATAAAATGTCTCAAAACGTCATCAGGAGTCCCGACACAACCTGAAAATGAAAAAAAAAAAAGGTTTTATGGAAAAAAAATTTTGCTAAAATGTCAAAAGGGGGGAACCCTTACAAAAAATTAAAAAAAACGGACTTGCTTCAGCAGCACAATTCTGGTGCTGTAGTTGTAGGAGATGTCTCAAAATGTTATCAGGAGTCCCAACAAAACCTGAAAATGGAAGAAAATGTATATTTTACGAAAACATTTTTTTGCTAAAATGTCGTAAGGGGGACCCTTACAAAAAATTCAAAAAAATGGACTTTTTTGGTTAGGGTTAGGGTTAGGGTTAGGGTTAGGGTCCCTTACGAAAAATTCAAAAAAACGAACTAGCTTCAGCAGCACATTCCTGGTGCTGTAGTTGTATAAAATGTCTCAAAACGTCATCAGGAGTCCCGACACAACCTGAAAATGGAAGAAAAAAAAGGTTTTGCGGGAAAAAAATGTTTGCTTAAATGTCCTAAGGGGGGACCCTCACAAAAAATTCAAAATAACGGACTAGCTTCAGCAGCACAATTCTGGTGCTGTAGTTGTATAAAATGTCTCAAAACGTCATCAGGAGTCCCGACACAACCTAAAAATGGAAGAAAATGCATATTTTGTGGAAAAAATGTTTTGCTAAAATGTCGTAATGGGGGATAGGGTTAGGGTTAGGGTTAGGGTTAGGGTTAGGGTTAGGGTCCCTTACGAAAAATTCAAAAAAACGAACTAGCTTCAGCAGCACATTCCTGGTGCTGTAGTTGTATAAAATGTCTCAAAACGTCATCAGGAGTCCCGACACAACCTAAAAATGGAAGGAAATGCATATTTTACAGAAAAAAAAAATTGCTAAAATGTCATAAGGGGCGACCCTTACGAAAAATTCAAAATAACGGACTAGCTTCAGCAGCACAATTCTGGTGCTGTAGTTGTATAAAATGTCTCAAAACGTCATCAGGAGTCCCGACACAACCTAAAAATGGAAGAAAATGCATATTTTGTGGAAAAAATGTTTTGCTAAAATGTCGTAAGGGGGGATAGGGTTAGGGTTAGGGTTAGGGTTAGGGTCCCTTACGAAAAATTCAAAAAAACGAACTAGCTTCAGCAGCACATTTCTGGTGCTGTAGTTGTATAAAATGTCTCAAAACGTCATCAGGAGTCCCGACACAACCTGAAAATGAAAAAAAAAAAAGGTTTTATGGAAAAAAAATTTTGCTAAAATGTCAAAAGGGGGGACCCTTACAAAAAATTTAAAAAAAACGGACTTGCTTCAGCAGCACAATTCTGGTGCTGTAGTTGTAGGAGATGTCTCAAAATGTTATCAGGAGTCCCAACAAAACCTGAAAATGGAAGAAAATGTATATTTTACGAAAACATTTTTTTGCTAAAATGTCGTAAGGGGGACCCTTACAAAAAATTCCAAAAAATGGACTTACTTCAGAAGCACATTTCTTGTGTTGTAATTGTAGGAGATGTCTCAAAACGTCATCAGGAGTCCAACAAAACCTGAAAATGGAAGAAAATGCATTTTTTACGAAAAAAAATGTTTGCTAAAATGTCGTAAGGGGGGACCCTTACAAAAAATTCAAAAAAATTGACTTATTTCAGAAGCACATTTCTTGTGTTGTAATTGTAGGAGATGTCTCAAAACGTCATCAGGAGTCCAACAAAACCTGAAAATGGAAGAAAATGCATTTTTTACGAAAAAAAATGTTTACTAAAATGTCGTAAGGGGGGACCCTTACGAAAAATTCAAAAAAACGGACTAGCTTCAGCAGCACATTTTTTGTGCTGTAGTTGTATAAATTGTCTCAAAACGTCATCAGGAGTCCCGACACAACCTAAAAATGGAAGAAAAAAAAGGGTTTACGGAAAAAAATGTTTGCTAAAAAGTCGTAAGGGGGTACCCTTACGAAAAATTTAAAAACACGGACTAGCCTCAGCAGCACATTTCTGGTGCTGTAGTTGTATAAAATGTCTCAAAACGTCATCAGGAGTTCCGACAACCTGAAAATGGAAGAAAAAAAAGGTTTTACGGAAAAAATTGTTTGCTAAAACGAAAAATTCTAAAAAACGGACTTGCTTCAGCAGCACATTTCTGGTGTTGTAGTTGTATAAAATGTCTCAAAACGTCATCAGGAGTCCCGACACAACCTAAAAATGGAAGAAAATGCATATTTTACAGAAAAAAAATGTTGCTAAAATGTCGTAAGGGGGGATAGGGTTAGGGTTAGGGTTAGGGTTAGGGTCCCTTACGAAAAATTCAAAAAAACGAACTAGCTTCAGCAGCACATTCCTGGTGCTGTAGTTGTATAAAATGTCTCAAAACGTCATCAGGAGTCCCGACACAACCTGAATATGGAAGAAAAAAAAGGTTTTGCGGGAAAAAATTTTTTGCTTAAATGTCCTAAGGGGGGACCCTCACAAAAAATTAAAAATAACGGACTAGCTTCAGCAACACAATTCTGGTGCTGTAGTTGTATAAAATGTCTCAAAACGTCATCAGGAGTCCCGACACAACCTAAAAATGGAAGAAAATGCATATTTTGTGGAAAAAATGTTTTGCTAAAATGTCGTAAGGGGGGATAGGGTTAGGGTTAGGGTTAGGGTTAGGGTTAGGGTTAGGGTTAGGGTTAGGGTCCCTTACGAAAAATTCAAAAAAACGAACTAGCTTCAGCAGCACATTCCTGGTGCTGTAGTTGTATAAAATGTCTCAAAACGTCATCAGGAGTCCCGACACAACCTGAAAATGGAAGAAAAAAAAGGTTTTGCGGGAAAAAATGTTTTGCTTAAATGTCCTAAGGGGGGACCCTCACAAAAAATTCAAAATAACGGACTAGCTTCAGCAGCACAATTCTGGTGCTGTAGTTGTATAAAATGTCTCAAAACGTCATCAGGAGTACCGACACAACCTAAAAATGGAAGACAATGCATATTTTGTGGAAAAAATGTTTTGCTAAAATGTCGTAAGGGGGGACCCTTACGAAAAATACAAAAAAACGGACTAGCTTCAGCAGCACATTTCTGGTGCTGTAGTTGTATAAAATGTCTCAAAACGTCATCAGGAGTCCCGACACAACCTGAAAATGAAAAAAAAAAAAGGTTTTATGGAAAAAAAATTTTGCTAAAATGTCAAAAGGGGGGAACCCTTACAAAAAATTAAAAAAAACGGACTTGCTTCAGCAGCACAATTCTGGTGCTGTAGTTGTAGGAGATGTCTCAAAATGTTATCAGGAGTCCCAACAAAACCTGAAAATGGAAGAAAATGTATATTTTACGAAAACATTTTTTTGCTAAAATGTCGTAAGGGGGACCCTTACAAAAAATTCAAAAAAATGGACTTTTTTGGTTAGGGTTAGGGTTAGGGTTAGGGTTAGGGTCCCTTACGAAAAATTCAAAAAAACGAACTAGCTTCAGCAGCACATTCCTGGTGCTGTAGTTGTATAAAATGTCTCAAAACGTCATCAGGAGTCCCGACACAACCTGAAAATGGAAGAAAAAAAAGGTTTTGCGGGAAAAAAATGTTTGCTTAAATGTCCTAAGGGGGGACCCTCACAAAAAATTCAAAATAACGGACTAGCTTCAGCAGCACAATTCTGGTGCTGTAGTTGTATAAAATGTCTCAAAACGTCATCAGGAGTCCCGACACAACCTAAAAATGGAAGAAAATGCATATTTTGTGGAAAAAATGTTTTGCTAAAATGTCGTAATGGGGGATAGGGTTAGGGTTAGGGTTAGGGTTAGGGTTAGGGTTAGGGTCCCTTACGAAAAATTCAAAAAAACGAACTAGCTTCAGCAGCACATTCCTGGTGCTGTAGTTGTATAAAATGTCTCAAAACGTCATCAGGAGTCCCGACACAACCTAAAAATGGAAGGAAATGCATATTTTACAGAAAAAAAAAATTGCTAAAATGTCATAAGGGGCGACCCTTACGAAAAATTCAAAATAACGGACTAGCTTCAGCAGCACAATTCTGGTGCTGTAGTTGTATAAAATGTCTCAAAACGTCATCAGGAGTCCCGACACAACCTAAAAATGGAAGAAAATGCATATTTTGTGGAAAAAATGTTTTGCTAAAATGTCGTAAGGGGGGATAGGGTTAGGGTTAGGGTTAGGGTTAGGGTCCCTTACGAAAAATTCAAAAAAACGAACTAGCTTCAGCAGCACATTTCTGGTGCTGTAGTTGTATAAAATGTCTCAAAACGTCATCAGGAGTCCCGACACAACCTGAAAATGAAAAAAAAAAAAGGTTTTATGGAAAAAATTTTTTGCTAAAATGTCAAAAGGGGGGACCCTTACAAAAAATTTAAAAAAAACGGACTTGCTTCAGCAGCACAATTCTGGTGCTGTAGTTGTAGGAGATGTCTCAAAATGTTATCAGGAGTCCCAACAAAACCTGAAAATGGAAGAAAATGTATATTTTACGAAAACATTTTTTTGCTAAAATGTCGTAAGGGGGACCCTTACAAAAAATTCCAAAAAATGGACTTACTTCAGAAGCACATTTCTTGTGTTGTAATTGTAGGAGATGTCTCAAAACGTCATCAGGAGTCCAACAAAACCTGAAAATGGAAGAAAATGCATTTTTTACGAAAAAAAATGTTTGCTAAAATGTCGTAAGGGGGGACCCTTACAAAAAATTCAAAAAAATTGACTTATTTCAGAAGCACATTTCTTGTGTTGTAATTGTAGGAGATGTCTCAAAACGTCATCAGGAGTCCAACAAAACCTGAAAATGGAAGAAAATGCATTTTTTACGAAAAAAAATGTTTACTAAAATGTCGTAAGGGGGGACCCTTACGAAAAATTCAAAAAAACGGACTAGCTTCAGCAGCACATTTTTTGTGCTGTAGTTGTATAAATTGTCTCAAAACGTCATCAGGAGTCCCGACACAACCTAAAAATGGAAGAAAAAAAAGGGTTTACGGAAAAAAATGTTTGCTAAAAAGTCGTAAGGGGGTACCCTTACGAAAAATTTAAAAACACGGACTAGCCTCAGCAGCACATTTCTGGTGCTGTAGTTGTATAAAGTGTCTCAAAACGTCATCAGGAGTTCCGACAACCTGAAAATGGAAGAAAAAAAAGGTTTTACGGAAAAAATTGTTTGCTAAAACGAAAAATTCTAAAAAACGGACTTGCTTCAGCAGCACATTTCTGGTGTTGTAGTTGTATAAAATGTCTCAAAACGTCATCAGGAGTCCCGACACAACCTAAAAATGGAAGAAAATGCATATTTTACAGAAAAAAAATGTTGCTAAAATGTCGTAAGGGGGGATAGGGTTAGGGTTAGGGTTAGGGTTAGGGTCCCTTACGAAAAATTCAAAAAAACGAACTAGCTTCAGCAGCACATTCCTGGTGCTGTAGTTGTATAAAATGTCTCAAAACGTCATCAGGAGTCCCGACACAACCTGAATATGGAAGAAAAAAAAGGTTTTGCGGGAAAAAATTTTTTGCTTAAATGTCCTAAGGGGGGACCCTCACAAAAAATTTAAAATAACGGACTAGCTTCAGCAACACAATTCTGGTGCTGTAGTTGTATAAAATGTCTCAAAACGTCATCAGGAGTCCCGACACAACCTAAAAATGGAAGAAAATGCATATTTTGTGGAAAAAATGTTTTGCTAAAATGTCGTAAGGGGGGATAGGGTTAGGGTTAGGGTTAGGGTTAGGGTTAGGGTTAGGGTTAGGGTTAGGGTCCCTTACGAAAAATTCAAAAAAACGAACTAGCTTCAGCAGCACATTCCTGGTGCTGTAGTTGTATAAAATGTCTCAAAACGTCATCAGGAGTCCCGACACAACCTGAAAATGGAAGAAAAAAAAGGTTTTGCGGGAAAAAATGTTTTGCTTAAATGTCCTAAGGGGGGACCCTCACAAAAAATTCAAAATAACGGACTAGCTTCAGCAGCACAATTCTGGTGCTGTAGTTGTATAAAATGTCTCAAAACGTCATCAGGAGTACCGACACAACCTAAAAATGGAAGACAATGCATATTTTGTGGAAAAAATGTTTTGCTAAAATGTCGTAAGGGGGGACCCTTACGAAAAATTCAAAAAAACGGACTAGCTTCAGCAGCACATTTCTGGTGCTGTAGTTGTATAAAATGTCTCAAAACGTCATCAGGAGTCCCGACACAACCTGAAAATGAAAAAAAAAAAAGGTTTTATGGAAAAAAATTTTTGCTAAAATGTCAAAAGGGGGGAACCCTTACAAAAAATTAAAAAAAACGGACTTGCTTCAGCAGCACAATTCTGGTGCTGTAGTTGTAGGAGATGTCTCAAAATGTTATCAGGAGTCCCAACAAAACCTGAAAATGGAAGAAAATGTATATTTTACGAAAACATTTTTTTGCTAAAATGTCGTAAGGGGGACCCTTACAAAAAATTCAAAAAAATGGACTTTTTTGGTTAGGGTTAGGGTTAGGGTTAGGGTTAGGGTCCCTTACGAAAAATTCAAAAAAACGAACTAGCTTCAGCAGCACATTCCTGGTGCTGTAGTTGTATAAAATGTCTCAAAACGTCATCAGGAGTCCCGACACAACCTGAAAATGGAAGAAAAAAAAGGTTTTGCGGGAAAAAAATGTTTGCTTAAATGTCCTAAGGGGGGACCCTCACAAAAAATTCAAAATAACGGACTAGCTTCAGCAGCACAATTCTGGTGCTGTAGTTGTATAAAATGTCTCAAAACGTCATCAGGAGTCCCGACACAACCTAAAAATGGAAGAAAATGCATATTTTGTGGAAAAAATGTTTTGCTAAAATGTCGTAAGGGGGGATAGGGTTAGGGTTAGGGTTAGGGTTAGGGTTAGGGTTAGGGTTAGGGTTAGGGTCCCTTACGAAAAATTCAAAAAAACGAACTAGCTTCAGCAGCACATTCCTGGTGCTGTAGTTGTATAAAATGTCTCAAAACGTCATCAGGAGTCCCGACACAACCTGAAAATGGAAGAAAAAAAAGGTTTTGCGGGAAAAAATGTTTTGCTTAAATGTCCTAAGGGGGGACCCTCACAAAAAATTCAAAATAACGGACTAGCTTCAGCAGCACAATTCTGGTGCTGTAGTTGTATAAAATGTCTCAAAACGTCATCAGGAGTCCCGACACAACCTAAAAATGGAAGAAAATGCATATTTTGTGGAAAAAATGTTTTGCTAAAATGTCGTAATGGGGGATAGGGTTAGGGTTAGGGTTAGGGTTAGGGTTAGGGTTAGGGTCCCTTACGAAAAATTCAAAAAAACGAACTAGCTTCAGCAGCACATTCCTGGTGCTGTAGTTGTATAAAATGTCTCAAAACGTCATCAGGAGTCCCGACACAACCTAAAAATGGAAGGAAATGCATATTTTACAGAAAAAAAAAATTGCTAAAATGTCATAAGGGGCGACCCTTACGAAAAATTCAAAATAACGGACTAGCTTCAGCAGCACAATTCTGGTGCTGTAGTTGTATAAAATGTCTCAAAACGTCATCAGGAGTCCCGACACAACCTAAAAATGGAAGAAAATGCATATTTTGTGGAAAAAATGTTTTGCTAAAATGTCGTAAGGGGGGATAGGGTTAGGGTTAGGGTTAGGGTTAGGGTCCCTTACGAAAAATTCAAAAAAACGAACTAGCTTCAGCAGCACATTTCTGGTGCTGTAGTTGTATAAAATGTCTCAAAACGTCATCAGGAGTCCCGACACAACCTGAAAATGAAAAAAAAAAAAGGTTTTATGGAAAAAATTTTTTGCTAAAATGTCAAAAGCGGGGACCCTTACAAAAAATTTAAAAAAAACGGACTTGCTTCAGCAGCACAATTCTGGTGCTGTAGTTGTAGGAGATGTCTCAAAATGTTATCAGGAGTCCCAACAAAACCTGAAAATGGAAGAAAATGTATATTTTACGAAAACATTTTTTTGCTAAAATGTCGTAAGGGGGACCCTTACAAAAAATTCCAAAAAATGGACTTACTTCAGAAGCACATTTCTTGTGTTGTAATTGTAGGAGATGTCTCAAAACGTCATCAGGAGTCCAACAAAACCTGAAAATGGAAGAAAATGCATTTTTTACGAAAAAAAATGTTTGCTAAAATGTCGTAAGGGGGGACCCTTACAAAAAATTCAAAAAAATTGACTAGCTTCAGCAGCACATTTTTTGTGCTGTAGTTGTATAAATTGTCTCAAAACGTCATCAGGAGTCCCGACACAACCTAAAAATGGAAGAAAAAAAAGGGTTTACGGAAAAAAATGTTTGCTAAAAAGTCGTAAGGGGGGACCCTTACGAAAAATTTAAAAACACGGACTAGCCTCAGCAGCACATTTCTGGTGCTGTAGTTGTATAAAATGTCTCAAAACGTCATCAGGAGTTCCGACAACCTGAAAATGGAAGAAAAAAAAGGTTTTACGGAAAAAATTGTTTGCTAAAACGAAAAATTCAAAAAAACGGACTTGCTTCAGCAGCACATTTCTGGTGTTGTAGTTGTATAAAATGTCTCAAAACGTCATCAGGAGTCCCGACACAACCTAAAAATGGAAGAAAATGCATATTTTACAGAAAAAAAATGTTGCTAAAATGTCGTAAGGGGGGATAGGGTTAGGGTTAGGGTTAGGGTTAGGGTTAGGGTTAGGGTTAGGGTTAGGGTCCCTTACGAAAAATTCAAAAAAACGAACTAGCTTCAGCAGCACATTCCTGGTGCTGTAGTTGTATAAAATGTCTCAAAACGTCATCAGGAGTCCCGACACAACCTGAAAATGGAAGAAAAAAAAGGTTTTGCGGGAAAAAATTTTTTGCTTAAATGTCCTAAGGGGGGACCCTCACAAAAAATTCAAAATAACGGACTAGCTTCAGCAGCACAATTCTGGTGCTGTAGTTGTATAAAATGTCTCAAAACGTCATCAGGAGTCCCGACACAACCTAAAAATGGAAGAAAATGCATATTTTGTGGAAAAAATGTTTTGCTAAAATGTCGTAAGGGGGGATAGGGTTAGGGTTAGGGTTAGGGTTAGGGTTAGGGTTAGGGTTAGGGTCCCTTACGAAAAATTCAAAAAAACGGACTAGCTTCAGCAGGACATTTCTGGTGCTGTAGTTGTATAAAATGTCTCAAAACGTCATCAGGAGTCCCGACACAACCTAAAAATGGAAGGAAATGCATATTTTACAGAAAAAAAAAATTGCTAAAATGTCATAAGGGGCGACCCTTACGAAAAATTCAAAATAACGGACTAGCTTCAGCAGCACAATTCTGGTGCTGTAGTTGTATAAAATGTCTCAAAACGTCATCAGGAGTTCCGACAACCTGAAAATGGAAGAAAAAAAAGGTTTTACGGAAAAAATTGTTTGCTAAAACGAAAAATTCAAAAAAACGGACTTGCTTCAGCAGCACATTTCTGGTGTTGTAGTTGTATAAAATGTCTCAAAACGTCATCAGGAGTCCCGACACAACCTAAAAATGGAAGAAAATGCATATTTTACAGAAAAAAAAATGTTGCTAAAATGTCGTAAGGGGGGATAGGGTTAGGGTTAGGGTTAGGGTTAGGGTCCCTTACAAAAAATTCAAAAAAACGGACTTGCTTTAGCAGCACAATTCTGGTGCTGTAGTTGTATAAAATGTCTCAAAACGTCATCAGAAGTCCCGAAAAAACCTGAAAATGGAAGAAAATGCATATTTTACGAAAAGAAATGTTTGCTAAAATGTCGTAAGGGGGGACCCTTACAAAAAATTCAAAAAAACGGACTTGCTTCAGCAGCACAATTCTGGTGCTGTAGTTGTATGAGATGTCTCAAAACGTCACCAGAAGTCCCAACAAAACCTGAAAATGGAAGAAAATGCATATTTTACGAAAAAAAATGTTTGCTAAAATGTCGTAAGGGGGGAATCCTCACAAAAAAATTCAAAAAAACGGACTTGCTTCAGCAGCACATTCCTGGTGCTGTAGTTGTATAAAATGTCTCAAAACGTCATCAGGAGTCCCGACACAACCTAAAAATGGAAGAAAATGCATATTTTGTGGAAAAAATGTTTTGCTAAAATGTCGTAAGGGGGGACCCTTACGAAAAATTCAAAAAAACGGACGAGCTTCAGCAGCACAATTCTGGTGCTGTAGTTGTATAAAATGTCTCAAAACGTCATCAGGAGTCCCGACACAACCTAAAAATGGAAGGAAATGCATATTTTACAGAAAAAAAAAATTGCTAAAATGTCATAAGGGCCGACCCTTACGAAAAATTCAAAAAAACGGACTAGCTTCAGCAGCACATTTCTGGTGCTGTAGTTGTATAAAATGTTTCAAAACGTCATCAGGAGTCCCGACACAACGTAAAAATTGAAGAAAATGCATATTTTGTGGAAAAAATGTTTTGCTAAAATGTCGTAAGGGGGGACCCTTACGAAAAATTCAAAAAAACGGACTAGCTTCAGCAGCACATTTCTGGTGCTGTAGTTGTATAAAATGTTTCAAAACGTCATCAGGAGTCCCGACACAACCTGAAAATGAAAAAAAAAAAAGGTTTTACGGAAAAAAATGTTTGCTAAAATGTCAAAAGGGGGGACCCTTACGAAAACTTTAAAAACACGGACTAGCCTCAGCAGCACATTTCTGGTGCTGTAGTTGTATAAAATGTCTCAAAACGTCATCAGGAGTCCCGACACAACCTAAAAATGGAAGAAAATGCATATTTTACAGAAAAAAAATGTTGCTAAAATGTCGTAAGGGGTGATAGGGTTAGGGTTAGGGTTAGGGTTAGGGTTAGGGTTAGGGTTAGGGTTAGGGTTAGGGTTAGGGTTAGGGTTAGGGTCCCTTACGAAAAATTCAAAAAAACGAACTAGCTTCAGCAGCACATTCCTGGTGCTGTAGTTGTATAAAATGTCTCAAAACGTCATCAGGAGTCCCGACACAACCTGAAAATGGAAGAAAAAAAAGGTTTTGCGGGAAAAAAAATTTTGCTTAAATGTCCTAAGGGGGGACCCTCACAAAAAATTCAAAATAACGGACTAGCTTCAGTAGCACAATTCTGGTGCTGTAGTTGTATAAAATGTCTCAAAACGTCATCAGGAGTCCCGACACAACCTAAAAATGGAAGAAAATGCATATTTTGTGGAAAAAATGTTTTGCTTGAATGTCCTAAGGGGGGACCCTCACAAAAAATTCAAAATAACGGACTAGCTTCAGCAGCACATTTCTGGTGCTGTAGTTGTATAAAATGTCTCAAAACGTCATCAGGAGTCCCGACACAACCTGAAAATGAAAAAAAAAAAAGGTTTTATGGAAAAAATTTTTTGCTAAAATGTCAAAAGGGGGGAACCCTTACAAAAAATTAAAAAAAAACGGACTTGCTTCAGCAGCACAATTCTGGTGCTGTAGTTGTAGGAGATGTCTCAAAATGTTATCAGGAGTCCAACAAAACCTGAAAATGGAAGAAAATGCATTTTTTACGAAAAAAAATGTTTGCTAAAATGTCGTAAGGGGGGACCCTTACGAAAAATTCAAAAAAACGGACTAACTTCAGCAGCACATTTTTTGTGCTGTAGTTGTATAAATTGTCTCAAAACGTCATCAGGAGTCCCAACACAACCTAAAAATGGAAGAAAAAAAAGGGTTTACGGAAAAAAATGTTTGCTAAAAAGTCGTAAGGGGGGACCCTTACGAAAAATTTAAAAACACGGACTAGCCTCAGCAGCACATTTCTGGTGCTGTAGTTGTATAAAATGTCTCAAAACGTCATCAGGAGTCCCGACACAACCTGAAAATGGAAGAAAAAAAAGGGTTTACGGAAAAAAATGTTTGCTAAAAAGTCGTAAGGGGGGACCCTTACGAAAAATTTAAAAACACGGACTAGCCTCAGCAGCACATTTCTGGTGCTGTAGTTGTATAAAATGTCTCAAAACGTCATCAGGAGTTCCGACAACCTGAAAATGGAAGAAAAAAAAGGTTTTACGGAAAAAATTGTTTGCTAAAACGAAAAATTCAAAAAAACGGACTTGCTTCAGCAGCACATTTCTGGTGTTGTAGTTGTATAAAATGTCTCAAAACGGTAATCAGGAGTCCCGACACAACCTAAAAATGGAAGAAAATGCATATTTTACAGAAAAAAAATGTTGCTAAAATGTCGTAAGGGGGGATAGGGTTAGGGTTAGGGTTAGGGTTAGGGTTAGGGTCCCTTACGAAAAATTCAAAAAAACGAACTAGCTTCAGCAGCACATTCCTGGTGCTGTAGTTGTATAAAATGTCTCAAAACGTCATCAGGAGTCCCGACACAACCTGAAAATGGAAAAAAAAAAGGTTTTGCGGGAAAAAAATGTTTGCTTAAATGTCCTAAGGGGGGACCCTCACAAAAAATTCAAAATAACGGACTAGCTTCAGCAGCACATTTCTGGTGCTGTAGTTGTATAAAATGTCTCAAAACGTCATCAGGAGTCCCGACACAACCTAAAAATGGAAGAAAATGCATATTTTGTGGAAAAAATGTTTTGCTAAAATGTCGTAAGGGGGGATAGGGTTAGGGTTAGGGTTAGGGTTAGGGTTAGGGTTAGGGTCCCTTACGAAAAATTCAAAAAAACGGACTAGCTTCAGCAGCACATTTCTGGTGCTGTAGTTGTATAAAATGTCTCAAAACGTCATCAGGAGTCCCGACACAACCTAAAAATGGAAGGAAATGCATATTTTACAGAAAAAAAAAATTGCTAAAATGTCATAAGGGGCGACCCTTACGAAAAATTCAAAATAACGGATTAGCTTCAGCAGCACAATTCTGGTGCTGTAGTTGTATAAAATGTCTCAAAACGTCATCAGGAGTCCCGACACAACCTAAAAATGGAAGAAAATGCATATTTTGTGGAAAAAATGTTTTGCTAAAATGTCGTAAGGGGGGATAGGGTTAGGGTTAGGGTTAGGGTTAGGGTTAGGGTTAGGGTTAGGGTCCCTTACGAAAAATTCAAAAAAACGAACTAGCTTCAGCAGCACATTTCTGGTGCTGTAGTTGTATAAAATGTCTCAAAACGTCATCAGGAGTCCCGACACAACCTGAAAATGGAAAAAAAAAAGGTTTTGCGGGAAAAAAATGTTTGCTTAAATGTCCTAAGGGGGGACCCTCACAAAAAATTCAAAATAACGGACTAGCTTCAGCAGCACATTTCTGGTGCTGTAGTTGTATAAAATGTCTCAAAACGTCATCAGGAGTCCCGACACAACCTAAAAATGGAAGAAAATGCATATTTTGTGGAAAAAATGTTTTGCTAAAATGTCGTAAGGGGGGATAGGGTTAGGGTTAGGGTTAGGGTTAGGGTTAGGGTTAGGGTCCCTTACGAAAAATTCAAAAAAACGGACTAGCTTCAGCAGCACATTTCTGGTGCTGTAGTTGTATAAAATGTCTCAAAACGTCATCAGGAGTCCCGACACAACCTAAAAATGGAAGGAAATGCATATTTTACAGAAAAAAAAAATTGCTAAAATGTCATAAGGGGCGACCCTTACGAAAAATTCAAAATAACGGATTAGCTTCAGCAGCACAATTCTGGTGCTGTAGTTGTATAAAATGTCTCAAAACGTCATCAGGAGTCCCGACACAACCTAAAAATGGAAGAAAATGCATATTTTGTGGAAAAAATGTTTTGCTAAAATGTCGTAAGGGGGGATAGGGTTAGGGTTAGGGTTAGGGTTAGGGTTAGGGTTAGGGTTAGGGTCCCTTACGAAAAATTCAAAAAAACGAACTAGCTTCAGCAGCACATTTCTGGTGCTGTAGTTGTATAAAATGTCTCAAAACGTCATCAGGAGTCCCGACACAACCTGAAAATGAAAAAAAAAAAAAGGTTTTATGGAAAAAAATTTTTGCTAAAATGTCAAAAGGGGGGACCCTTACAAAATTTTTTTAAAAAAACGGACTTGCTTCAGCAGCACAATTCTGGTGCTGTAGTTGTAGGAGATGTCTCAAAATGTTATCAGGAGTCCCAACAAAACCTGAAAATGGAAGAAAATGTATATTTTACGAAAACATTTTTTTGCTAAAATGTCGTAAGGGGGACCCTTACAAAAAATTCCAAAAAATGGACTTACTTCAGAAGCACATTTCTTGTGTTGTAATTGTAGGAGATGTCTCAAAACGTCATCAGGAGTCCAACAAAACCTGAAAATGGAAGAAAATGCATTTTTTACGAAAAAAAAATGTTTGCTAAAATGTCGTAAGGGGGGACCCTTACGAAAAATTCAAAAAAACGGACTAGCTTCAGCAGCACATTTTTTGTGCTGTAGTTGTATAAATTGTCTCAAAACGTCATCAGGAGTCCCGACACAACCTAAAAATGGAAGAAAAAAAAGGGTTTACGGAAAAAAATGTTTGCTAAAAAGTCGTAAGGGGGTACCCTTACGAAAAATTTAAAAACACGGACTAGCCTCAGCAGCACATTTCTGGTGCTGTAGTTGTATAAAATGTCTCAAAACGTCATCAGGAGTTCCGACAACCTGAAAATGGAAGAAAAAAAAGGTTTTACGGAAAAAATTGTTTGCTAAAACGAAAAATTCTAAAAAACGGACTTGCTTCAGCAGCACATTTCTGGTGTTGTAGTTGTATAAAATGTCTCAAAACGTCATCAGGAGTCCCGACACAACCTAAAAATGGAAGAAAATGCATATTTTACAGAAAAAAAATGTTGCTAAAATGTCGTAAGGGGGGATAGGGTTAGGGTTAGGGTTAGGGTTAGGGTCCCTTACGAAAAATTCAAAAAAACGAACTAGCTTCAGCAGCACATTCCTGGTGCTGTAGTTGTATAAAATGTCTCAAAACGTCATCAGGAGTCCCGACACAACCTGAATATGGAAGAAAAAAAAGGTTTTGCGGGAAAGAAATTTTTGCTTAAATGTCCTAAGGGGGGACCCTCACAAAAAATTCAAAATAACGGACTAGCTTCAGCAACACAATTCTGGTGCTGTAGTTGTATAAAATGTCTCAAAACGTCATCAGGAGTCCCGACACAACCTAAAAATGGAAGAAAATGCATATTTTGTGGAAAAAATGTTTTGCTAAAATGTCGTAAGGGGGGATAGGGTTAGGGTTAGGGTTAGGGTTAGAGTTAGGGTTAGGGTTAGGGTTAGGGTCCCTTACGAAAAATTCAAAAAAACGAACTAGCTTCAGCAGCACATTCCTGGTGCTGTAGTTGTATAAAATGTCTCAAAACGTCATCAGGAGTCCCGACACAACCTGAAAATGGAAGAAAAAAAAGGTTTTGCGGGAAAAAAATGTTTGCTTAAATGTCCTAAGGGGGGACCCTCACAAAAAATTCAAAATAACGGACTAGCTTCAGCAGCACAATTCTGGTGCTGTAGTTGTATAAAATGTCTCAAAACGTCATCAGGAGTCCCGACACAACCTGAAAATGGAAGAAAAAAAAGGTTTTGCGGGAAAAATTTTTTTGCTTAAATGTCCTAAGGGGGGACCCTCACAAAAAATTCAAAATAACGGACTAGCTTCAGCAGCACAATTCTGGTGCTGTAGTTGTATAAAATGTCTCAAAACGTCATCAGGAGTACCGACACAACCTAAAAATGGAAGACAATGCATATTTTGTGGAAAAAATGTTTTGCTAAAATGTCGTAAGGGGGGACCCTTACGAAAAATTCAAAAAAACGGACTAGCTTCAGCAGCACATTTCTGGTGCTGTAGTTGTATAAAATGTCTCAAAACGTCATCAGGAGTCCCGACACAACCTGAAAATGAAAAAAAAAAAAGGTTTTATGGAAAAAAAATTTTGCTAAAATGTCAAAAGGGGGGAACCCTTACAAAAAATTAAAAAAAACGGACTTGCTTCAGCAGCACAATTCTGGTGCTGTAGTTGTAGGAGATGTCTCAAAATGTTATCAGGAGTCCCAACAAAACCTGAAAATGGAAGAAAATGTATATTTTACGAAAACATTTTTTTGCTAAAATGTCGTAAGGGGGACCCTTACAAAAAATTCAAAAAAATGGACTTTTTTGGTTAGGGTTAGGGTTAGGGTTAGGGTTAGGGTCCCTTACGAAAAATTCAAAAAAACGAACTAGCTTCAGCAGCACATTCCTGGTGCTGTAGTTGTATAAAATGTCTCAAAACGTCATCAGGAGTCCCGACACAACCTGAAAATGGAAGAAAAAAAAGGTTTTGCGGGAAAAAAATGTTTGCTTAAATGTCCTAAGGGGGGACCCTCACAAAAAATTCAAAATAACGGACTAGCTTCAGCAGCACAATTCTGGTGCTGTAGTTGTATAAAATGTCTCAAAACGTCATCAGGAGTCCCGACACAACCTAAAAATGGAAGAAAATGCATATTTTGTGGAAAAAATGTTTTGCTAAAATGTCGTAATGGGGGATAGGGTTAGGGTTAGGGTTAGGGTTAGGGTTAGGGTTAGGGTTAGGGTCCCTTACGAAAAATTCAAAAAAACGAACTAGCTTCAGCAGCACATTCCTGGTGCTGTAGTTGTATAAAATGTCTCAAAACGTCATCAGGAGTCCCGACACAACCTAAAAATGGAAGGAAATGCATATTTTACAGAAAAAAAAAATTGCTAAAATGTCATAAGGGGCGACCCTTACGAAAAATTCAAAATAACGGACTAGCTTCAGCAGCACAATTCTGGTGCTGTAGTTGTATAAAATGTCTCAAAACGTCATCAGGAGTCCCGACACAACCTAAAAATGGAAGAAAATGCATATTTTGTGGAAAAAATGTTTTGCTAAAATGTCGTAAGGGGGGATAGGGTTAGGGTTAGGGTTAGGGTTAGGGTCCCTTACGAAAAATTCAAAAAAACGAACTAGCTTCAGCAGCACATTTCTGGTGCTGTAGTTGTATAAAATGTCTCAAAACGTCATCAGGAGTCCCGACACAACCTGAAAATGAAAAAAAAAAAAGGTTTTATGGAAAAAAATTTTTGCTAAAATGTCAAAAGGGGGGACCCTTACAAAAAATTTAAAAAAAACGGACTTGCTTCAGCAGCACAATTCTGGTGCTGTAGTTGTAGGAGATGTCTCAAAATGTTATCAGGAGTCCCAACAAAACCTGAAAATGGAAGAAAATGTATATTTTACGAAAACATTTTTTTGCTAAAATGTCGTAAGGGGGACCCTTACAAAAAATTCCAAAAAATGGACTTACTTCAGAAGCACATTTCTTGTGTTGTAATTGTAGGAGATGTCTCAAAACGTCATCAGGAGTCCAACAAAACCTGAAAATGGAAGAAAATGCATTTTTTACGAAAAAAAATGTTTGCTAAAATGTCGTAAGGGGGGACCCTTACGAAAAATTCAAAAAAACGGAATAGCTTCAGCAGCGCATTTTTTGTGCTGTAGTTGTATAAATGGTCTCAAAACGTCATCAGGAGTCCCGACACAACCTAAAAATGGAAGAAAAAAAAGGGTTTACGGAAAAAAATGTTTGCTAAAAAGTCGTAAGGGGGGACCCTTACGAAAACTTTAAAAACACGGACTAGCCTCAGCAGCACATTTCTGGTGCTGTAGTTGTATAAAATGTCTCAAAACGTCATCAGGAGTCCCGACACAACCTGAAAATGGAAGAAAAAAAAGGGTTTACGGAAAAAAATGTTTGCTAAAAAGTCGTAAGGGGGGACCCTTACGAAAAATTTAAAAACACGGACTAGCCTCAGCAGCACATTTCTGGTGCTGTAGTTGTATAAAATGTCTCAAAACGTCATCAGGAGTTCCGACAACCTGAAAATGGAAGAAAAAAAAGGTTTTACGGAAAAAATTGTTTGCTAAAACGAAAAATTCAAAAAAACGGACTTGCTTCAGCAGCACATTTCTGGTGTTGTAGTTGTATAAAATGTCTCAAAACGTCATCAGGAGTCCCGACACAACCTAAAAATGGAAGAAAATGCATATTTTACAGAAAAAAAATGTTGCTAAAATGTCGTAAGGGGGGATAGGGTTAGGGTTAGGGTTAGGGTTAGGGTTAGGGTTAGGGTCCCTTACGAAAAATTCAAAAAAACGAACTAGCTTCAGCAGCACATTCCTGGTGCTGTAGTTGTATAAAATGTCTCAAAACGTCATCAGGAGTCCCGACACAACCTGAAAATGGAAGAAAAAAAAGGTTTTGCGGGAAAAAATTTTTTGCTTAAATGTCCTAAGGGGGGACCCTTACAAAAAATTCAAAATAACGGACTAGCTTCAGCAGCACAATTCTGGTGCTGTAGTTGTATAAAATGTCTCAAAACGTCATCAGGAGTCCCGACACAACCTAAAAATGGAAGAAAATGCATATTTTGTGGAAAAAATGTTTTGCTAAAATGTCATAAGGGGCGACCCTTACGAAAAATTCAAAAAAACGGACTAGCTTCAGCAGCACATTTCTGGTGCTGTAGTTGTATAAAATGTCTCAAAACGTCATCAGGAGTCCCGACACAACCTGAAAATGAAAAAAAAAAAAGGTTTTATGGAAAAAAGTTTTTGCTAAAATGTCAAAAGGGGGGAACCCTTACAAATAAGTAAAAAAAACGGACTTGCTTCAGCAGCACAATTCTGGTGCTGTAGTTGTAGGAGATGTCTCAAAATGTTATCAGGAGTCCCAACAAAACCTGAAAATGGAAGAAAATGTATATTTTACGAAAACATTTTTTTGCTAAAATGTCGTAAGGGGGACCCTTACAAAAAATTCCAAAAAATGGACTTACTTCAGAAGCACATTTCTTGTGTTGTAATTGTAGGAGATGTCTCAAAACGTCATCAGGAGTCCAACAAAACCTGAAAATGGAAGAAAATGCATTTTTTACGAAAAAAAATGTTTGCTAAAATGTCGTAAGGGGGGACCCTTACGAAAAATTCAAAAAAACGGACTACCTTCAGCAGCACATTTTTTGTGCTGTAGTTGTATAAATTGTCTCAAAACGTCATCAGGAGTCCCGACACAACCTAAAAATGGAAGAAAAAAAAGGGTTTACGGAAAAAAATGTTTGCTAAAAAGTCGTAAGGGGGGACCCTTACGAAAACTTTAAAAACACGGACTAGCCTCAGCAGCACATTTCTGGTGCTGTAGTTGTATAAAATGTCTCAAAACGTCATCAGGAGTTCCGACAACCTGAAAATGGAAGAAAAAAAAGGTTTTACGGAAAAAATTGTTTGCTAAAACGAAAAATTCAAAAAAACGGACTTGCTTCAGCAGCACATTTCTGGTGTTGTAGTTGTATAAAATGTCTCAAAACGTCATCAGGAGTCCCGACACAACCTAAAAATGGAAGAAAATGCATATTTTACAGAAAAAAAATGTTGCTAAAATGTCGTAGGGGGGGATAGGGTTAGGGTTAGGGTTAGGGTTAGGGTTAGGGTTAGGGTTAGGGTTAGGGTCCCTTACGAAAAATTCAAAAAAACGAACTAGCTTCAGCAGCACATTCCTGGTGCTGTAGTTGTATAAAATGTCTCAAAACGTCATCAGGAGTCCCGACACAACCTGAAAATGGAAGAAAAAAAAGGTTTTGGGGGAAAAAAATGTTTGCTTAAATGTCCTAAGGGGGGACCCTTACAAAAAATTCAAAATAACGGACTAGCTTCAGCAGCACAATTCTGGTGCTGTAGTTGTATAAAATGTCTCAAAACGTCATCAGGAGCCCCGACACAAATTAAAAATGGAAGAAAAAGCATATTTTACAGAAAAATAAATTAGCTAAAATGTCGTAAGGGGGGACCCTTACAAAAAATTCCAAAAAACGGACTTGCTTCAGCAGCACAATTCTGGTGCTGTAATTGTAGGAGATGTCTCAAAACGTCATCAGGAGTCCCGATAAAACCCGAAAATGGAAGAAAATGCATATTTTACGAAAACAATTTTTTTGCTAAAATGTCGTGAAAATTTTTTTTTAAAAAGGACTCGCTTCAGCAGTTTAATTCTGGTGCTGTAGTTGTAGGAGTTGTCTCAAAACGTCATCAGGAGTCCCGACAAAACCTGTGAATGTAAGAAAATGTAAGAAAATGTATATTTTACGAAAAAATGTTTTTGCTAAAGTGTCGTAAGGGGGGACCCTTACAAAAAATTCAAAAATAGGACTTGCTTCAGCAGCATAATTCTGGTGCTGTAGTTGTAGGAGATGTCTCAAAACGTCATCAGGAGTCCCGTCAAAACCCGTAAATGTAAGAAAATGTAAGAAAATGCATATTTTACGAAAAAATATTTTTGATAAAATGTCGTAAGGGTGCACCCTTACAAAAAATTCAAAAAAACGGACTTGCTTCAGCAGCACAATTCTGGTGCTGTAGTTGTAGGAGATGTCTCAAAACGTCATCAGGAGTCCCGGTAAAACCCGTAAATGTCAAAAAATGTAAGAAAATTTATATTTTACGAAAAAATGTTTTTGCTAAAATGTCGTAAGGGGGGACCCTTACAAAAATTCAAAAAAACGGACTTGCTTTAGCAGCACAATTTTGGTGCTGTGGTTGTAGGAGATGTCTCAAAACGTCATCAGGAGTCCCCACAAAACCCGCAAATGTAAGAAAATACATATTTTACGAAAAAAAAATGTTTGCTAAAATGTCGTAAGGGGGAACCGGACTTGCTTCAGCAGCACAATTCTGGTGCTGTAGTTGTAGGAGATGTCTCAAAACGTCATCAGGAGTCCCGATAAAACCCGAAAATGGAAGAAAATTTATAATTTACGAAAAAAAAATATTTTGCTAAAATGTTGTATAGAAAATTCCAAAAAATGGACTTGCTTCAGCAGCACAATTCTGGTGCTGTATTTGTAGGAGATGTCTCAAAACGTAATCAGGAGTCTCGATAAAACCCGTAAATGTAAGAAAATGTAAGAAAATGCATATTTTACGAAAAAATGTTTTTGCTTAAATGTTGTAAGGGGGGACCCTTACAAAAAATTTAAAAAAACGGACTTGCTTCAGCAGCACATTTCTGGTGCTGTAGTTGTAGGAGATGTCTCACAACGTCATCAGGAGTCCGGAGAAAACCCGAAAATGGAAGAAAATGCATATTTTACGAAAAAAAAAAATGTTTTGCGAAGATGTCGTAAAAAATTTCCAAAAAAAGAACTTGCTTCAGCAGCACAATTCTGGTGCTGTAGTTGTAGGAGATGTCTCAAAACGTCATCAGGAGTCTCGATAAAACCCGAAAATGTAAGAAAATGCATATTTTACGAAAAAAAATGTTCTGCTAAGATTTTTGTTAAAAAATTTTAAAAAACGAACTTGCTTCAGCAGCACAATTCTGGTGATGTAGTTGTAGGAGATGTCTCAAAACGTAATCAGGAGTCCCGATAAAACCCAGAAGATAAAAGAAAATGTCAGAAAGTGCATATTTTACGAAAAATTGTTTTTGCCAAAATGTTGTAAGGGGGGAACCTTACAAAAAAATTCAAAAAAACGGACTTGCTTCAGCAGCACAATTCTGGTGCTGTAGTTGTAGGAGATGTCTCAAAACGTAATCAGGAGTCCCGATAAAACCCGTAAATGTAAATAAATGTAAGAAAATGCATATTTTACGAAAAAATGTTTTTGCTAAAATGTCGTAAGGGGGGACCCTTTCAAAAAAAATTTAAAAAAAGGACTTGCTTCAGCAGCACAATTCTGGTGCTGTAGTTGTAGGAGATGTCTCAAAACGTCATCAGGAGTCCCGACAAAACCTGTAAATGTAATAAAATGTAAGAAAATACATTTTTTACGAAAAAAAAATTATTGTTAATATGTCGTAAGGGGGGACCCTTTCAAAAAAATTAAAAAAAAAGGACTTGCTTCAGCAGCACAATTCTGGTGCTGTAGTTGTAGGAGATGTCTCAAAACGTAATCAAGAGTCCCGATACAACCCGTAAATGTAAATAAATGTAAGAAAATGCATATTTTACGAAAAAATGTTTTTGCTAAAATGTCGTAAGGGGGGACCCTTTCAAAAAAATTTAAAAAAAAGGACTTGCTTCAGCAGCACAATTCTGGTGCTGTAGTTGTAGGAGATGTCTCAAAACGTCATCAGGAGTCCCGATAAAACCCGAAAATGGAAGAAAATGCATATTTTACCGCAATTTGTTTTTGCTAAAATTTCATAAAAAAATTCAAAAAAACGGACTTGCTTCAGCAGCACAATTCTGGTGCTGTAGTTGTAGGAGATGTCTGAAAACGTCATCAGGAGTCCCGATAAAACCCGAAAATGGAAGAAAATGCATATTTTACAGAAAAAAAAATTAGCTAAAATGTCGTAAGGGGGGACCCTTACGAAAAATTCAAAAAAAACGGACGAGCTTCGGCAGCACATTTCTGGTGCTGTAGTTGTAGGAGATGTCTCAAAATGGAATCAGGAGTCCCGATAAAACCCGTAAATGTAAGAAAATGCATATTTTCCCGAAAAAATGTTTTTGCTAAAATGTCGTAAGGGGGAACCCTTACAAAAATTTCAAAAAAACGGACTTGCTTCAGCAGCACAATTCTGGTGCTGTAGTTGTAGATGATGTCTCAAAACGTCATCAGGAGTCCCGATAAAACCCGAAAATGGAAGAAAATGCATAATTTACAAAAAAAATAAATATTTTCCTAAAATGTCGTAAAAAAATTCAGAAAAGTGGACTTGCTTCAGCAGCACAATTCTGGTGCTGTAGTTGTAGGAGATGTCTCAAAACATCATCAGAAGTCCCGATAAAACCCGAAAATGGAAGAAAATGCATATTTTACGGAAAAAAAATATTTTCCTAAAATGTCGTAAAAAAATTCAAAAAAACGGACTTGCTTCTGCAGCACAATTCTGGTGCTGTAGTTGTAGGAGATGTCTCAAGACGTTTCTTCCCAATTGAATGCTATCACCTGCAGACCGGACGTGTCTTGTCATTCTGATGAGCGCGACCAGTCTGTGAACAATTGAAACGTCCTGTGTGCTTTTTCCTCCTGTATAACAGGTTAGTTTTGGTGAATCAACTCACTGAATAATACCCATGTGATCTTTATAAGTTTAAGTACACATTCTGATGGTGGAGCCTGACTCTAAAGTGTTTGTGAGTTGTAGTTTGTATTTGTGAATGAATCCAGTGCACAGCTGCAGTAATCAATACAAAAAGGCGACGTGAGTGCGCAATGTTTATGTAGGAACTTCTGATCCTAATTCAGACTCCCAAATTAGAGCTCCCGTTTTCTTATTGATTTTATAATGTATATTTGTATAATGTGTGTGTTCTGAAATAGTGACAGAGAATAGAACAAGGATGGACAATTCAACCCTTAACTCAACAATGAGTGTTATGTGTGTGTATATGTGTAAATAAATGAACACTGAATGATTTCTTTTATTTATATATATATATATATATATATATATATATATATATATATATACCTCATACTTGCCAACCTTGAGACCTCCGACTTCGGGAGGTGGGGGAGGGGGGTAGGGGTGGGCGTGTTCGGGGTGGGACGGGGGCGTGGTTGGGGGCGTGGCTAAAAGGGGAGGAGTATATTTACAACTAGAATTCACCAAGTCAAGTATTTCATATATATATATATATATATATATATATATATATATATATATATATATATATATATATATATATATATATATATATATATATACAGGTAAAAGCCAGTAAATTAGAATATTTTGAAAAACTTGATTTATTTACATTATATTTATTCATTGCACACAGACTGATGCATTCAAATGTTTATTTCATTTAATTTTGATGATTTGAAGTGGCAACAAATGAAAATCCAAAATTCCGTGTGTCACAAAATTAGAATATTACTTAAGGCTAATACAAAAAAGGGATTTTTAGAAATGTTGGCCAACTGAAAAGTATGAAAATGAAAAATATGAGCATGTACAATACTCAATACTTGGTTGGAGCTCCTTTTGCCTCAATTACTGCGTTAATGCGGCGTGGCATGGAGTCGATGAGTTTCTGGCACTGCTCAGGTGTTATGAGAGCCCAGGTTGCTCTGATAGTGGCCTTCAACTCTTCTGCGTTTTTGGGTCTGGCATTCTGCATCTTCCTTTTCACAAGCAGGTCAGCAGCAGGAAGCATGAAGTGCTCTAAAACTTGCTGGTAGACGGCTGCGTTGACCCTGGATCTCAGGAAACAGAGTGGACCGACACCAGCAGATGACATGGCACCCCAAACCATCACTGATGGTGGAAACTTTACACTAGACTTCAGGCAACGTGGATCCTGTGCCTCTCCTGTCTTCCTCCAGACTCTGGGACCTCGATTTCCAAAGGAAATGCAAAATTTGCTTTCGTCAGAAAACATGACTTTGGACCACTCAGCAGCAGTCCAGCTGGTGTCGGTCCACTCTGTTTCCTGAGATCCAGGGTCAACGCAGCCGTCTACCAGCAAGTTTTAGAGCACTTCATGCTTCCTGCTGCTGACCTGCTCTATGGAGATGGAGATTTCAAGTTCCAACAGGACTTGGTGCCTGCACACAGCGCAAAATCTACCCGTGCCTGGTTTACGGACCATGGTATTTCTGTTCTAAATTGGCCCGCCAACTCCCCTGACCTTAGCCCCATAGAAAATCTGTGGGGTATTGTGAAAAGGAAGATGCAGAATGCCAGACCCAAAAACGCAGAAGAGTTGAAGGCCACTATCAGCGCAACCTGGGCTCTCATAACACCTGAGCAGTGCCAGAAACTCATCGACTCCATGCCACGCCGCATTAACGCAGTAATTGAGGCAAAAGGAGCTCCAACCAAGTATTGAGTATTGTACATGCTCATATTTTTCATTTTCATACTTTTCAGTTGGCCAACATTTCTAAAAATCCCTTTTTTGTATTAGCCTTAAGTAATATTCTAATTTTGTGACACACGGAATTTTGGATTTTCATTTGTTGCCACTTCAAATCATCAAAATTAAATGAAATAAACATTTGAATGCATCAGTCTGTGTGCAATGAATAAATATAATGTACAAGTTACACCTTTTGAATGCAATTACTGAAATAAATCAAGTTTTTCAAAGTATTCTAATGTACTGGCTTTTACCTGTATATATAAGAAATACTTGACGTTCAGTGAATTCTAGCTATATATATATATATATATATATATATATATATATATATATATATATATATATATATATATATATATATATATATACATATATATATATATATATATATATATATATATATATATATATATATATATATATATATATATATATATATATATATATACATATATATATATATATATATATATATATATATATATATATATATATATATATATATATATATATATATATATATATATATAAAATAAATACTTGAATTTCAGTGTTCATTTATTTACACATATACACACACATAACACTCATCTACTCATTGTTGAGTTAAGGGTTGAATTGTCCATCCTTGTTCTATTCTCTGTCACTATTTTTCGAACCATGATGCATTGCTGTGTGGCGCGCACAAAAGTGCTTTTATCACATGCACTAGATGGCAGTATTGTCCTGTTTAAGAGTGTCACAACATTGCTGTTTACGGCAGACGAACTGCTTTACGGTAGACAAAAAAGTGACTGCTGTTGTTGTGTGTTGTTGCCGCACTGGGAGGACGTTAATGAAACTGCCTAACAATAAACCCACATAAGAAACCAAGAACTCGCCCTCCATCATTCTACAGTTATAACGTGATTGGGCAGGTATGCTGTTTAAATTGTGGGTTAATACTCAAATAAAATATTTGTTATTATGGACCTGAGTCCGCCTGAATTTCGGGAGATTTTCGGGAGAAAATTTGTCCCGGGAGGTTTTCGGGAGAGGCGCTGAATTTCGGGAGTCTCCCGGAAAATCCGGGAGGGTTGGCGAGTATGATATAGCTAGAATTCACTGAAAGTCAAGTATTTCTTCTATATATATTAGAGATGCGCGGTTTGCGGGCACAACCGCGGAGTCCGCGGATTATCCGCGGATCGGGCGGATGAAATTAAAAAAAATTAGATTTTATCCGCGGGTCGGGTCGGGTGGTTGAAATAAAATAAAAAAAGATTTTAAATAGATTCAGGCGGGTGGCAGTTAAACCAATTGGGAAATATATATACATAGTTAAATGTTGTTACCCACATACGAAAAACGAGCAGGCACCTGCAGCATATGCCACAACAGAAGAAAAAAAAAAAAAGAGATGGACACTTTTACGGAGCGGAGAAGGGACGCCTCGCCGGGGTCCGGGACCGAGGCCCCTTCCCCCGAGAGGGCCCCACCGGGAGCCGTAGCTGAGGCGATCCGCGAGAAGGGCCCGACGCACGTCCAGGGTCACCACCGCGCCCACCGCACCGACACCCCGCCTCGTCCGCCTTCGCCGCGGCCGGCGTCACGCGCAGCAGGTAAGCAGCTTACCTGCCCGCCACCCCCGTGGCCGGGGGCTCGTAACAGGGGTCACTCCGCGCGCTCCGCCCGCGCAGCTTACCTGCCCGCCACCCCTGTTGCCGGGGGCGCGTAACAGGGGTCACTCCGCGCGCAGTGCGCTCAGGAAAGGGGTGTGGCTCACCCTGGTTGATATAGACAGCAGGACGGTGGCCATGGAAGTCGGAACCCGCTAAGGAGTGTGTAACAACCCACCTGCCGAATCAACTAGCCCTGAAAATGGATGGCGCTGGAGCGTCGGGCCCATACCCGGCCGTCGCCGGCAGCGAGACGCGCTTGGAGGTGCGCTCAGCGCGGCTCCCATATGATTGCGCACTGGTGTGCGTCTGGGTCGTGACAGCGTGGCACGCGAATGTCTGTGCTGCATTGGATCAGTCTCCTTTCTTTAACAGGCAAAAGCTTTATAACCTCACTAATGCCTTGCATCGTCTATATTAGATATATAACAACGGGCGGCAGGGCCGGCCCGTGGCATAGGCCGTATAGGCAAATGCTAAGGGCGCCGTCCATCAGGGGGCGTCACGCCAGTGCCACAAATGTTGGAGAAAAAAAAAAAAAAGTTGGTACTATTATTTCTAAATACAAAAAATAATCCCACGTTAATTAAAATGCAAAGTAAAGCCTATATAATAGAAATATTATTTGTTACAACATTACGCCCCCCCCCTAAATTGTCATGGAAAATAATAATGTAACGTTAGGTAATTACAGTACTCCCACCTTACATTCCTCAGGGACATTTGTATTAGATCTTTTAAGTGTCTTGTCTGTATTATCATGTTTTGTTTTAAGTCATGTTTTGTTTAGTTTCTGTCTTTTCACTCCCTTGTCTGGTCACCATAGCAACCATTAGTTTTCACCTGTCACGTCACGCACCTGTTCACGTCTTGAGTCACGCACCTGTTTTCGTTAATCATGTCCATAGTATTTAAGTTAATTCATTTTCTGTTGTTCAGCCTGACGACCTCGCACCCCATATATGCTTCTGCACACTCCTCTATGATCCTGCTTCATGTCCCTTGTCACAGTAAGTTTTGGTTCCATGTTTATAGTCTTTTTGTTTTTCATAGTTTATTCTCCGCCATTGTGCGCGCTTTTTGTTTGATCTTTTTTTTAATAAATAAATCATGTACCTTGGTTCCCGTCTCGCCCGTGCCAACTTTCCGCTGCATCCTGGAAAAGCAAACTCCCCAGACCAAGTCATAACATTAAGCAGGTGTTTTTTGTTTACATTGCTATTGCCTTCTGGTTAGCTAATGTTTGCCCTGCAGGTAATAGTCACTTTTCCACCCCTTTATATATTAGGTATAGTTGTAAGCCTAGTTGTTAAAGTGCACATCATTAATGTTAATTAAGCAATATGTATGTAAAAATATTGTATTTCATATATTCATTTTTTTATTTTTTGCATTCATTTATTTATTCTTTTTTTTTTTTTATCTTGTTAACTATTCTGATTGTTAATTTGCTTTCTTTAAGTAAAAAAAAGGTCAAAGACAAAGCTATTCGGTTTCTTGTGAGTATATACACTTCACTGCCGATGTGGGGGGGGGGGCGCCACCTAAATTCTTGCCTAGGGCGCCAGATTGGTTAGGGTGCGGGCGGGTGCGGTTCTGATCAAATGTTACATCGGGTGGATGGCGGATGGTTGACGACTTTCTGATGCGGTTGCGGATGAAATAATTGCCTATCCGCGCATCTATAATATATATCTATCTTAACCACGCCCCCAACCACGCCTTCCGCCCCACCCCCGACCTCCCGAAATTGGAGGTCTCAAGGTTGGCAAGTATGAAAATAACAATTGAGGAAAAATACCACATTTTATACATGATAAATGATTTATGCATCGTTAATATTTGCGCGCACTTGACTCGACGGCTGCTGTTGCTGAAGGTTGCAGGTTTTGCGCGTGCGCAGTGAGAGCCGTTTCTGCCCCACGTGACCCGCCTCCCTCCCAAGCGGCGCAGCTTTTTGACGCTGGCCAATGTCGTCGTTATGAGATGTTAGGAGACGTGTTACCTCAGAGCTCGCAGCGTACAAGTAGTGTGGACGAGGCGAACAAAACCACATTCACTTGTTTCTGTTGTCGTCATATGAGAAGACTGCAGCCTCACTTGGACATACTTGAAGAAGAGTGCTGACACAGCATGTTTCCAGCTAGCAGATACTGCAGTAAAGGTACGTCGGCTAACATGCTACTTTAGTAACGTGTTTACATCATTTATACCCGCTTGATATAAGTCCACATATTAAGCCACATATAAGTCCATATATTCCACTTAACTTGTATCCTTGCATGTGAGATTGTGACACACATGCTCAAGGTGCTAGCATGGCTGCATTAGCATTTGGCTTACAAGTAGGGCAAAGTTCATTGGACAAATGAACGATGTTTTTAGAGGACTCCTCACTATACGAACCATTTTTTTGTGTCAGATATCGTCATTAACGTAATTTATATTTTTGCTAATTCGGATGCATTGTTTCCTGTC
>NC_084563.2:5637098-5752098 GCF_033978685.3 Nerophis lumbriciformis | reverse complement strand
CCCCCTGGGCGACCGGTGCAATGGACGTCGAGTGGATCTAGCATAATATTGTGAGAGTCCAGTCCATAGTGGATCTAACATAATAGTGAGAGTCCAGTCCATAGTGGATCTAACATAATAGTGAGAGTCCAGTCCATAGTGGATCTAACATAATATTGTGAGTGTCCAGTCCATAGTGGATCTAACATAATAGTGTGAGAGTCCAGTCCATAGTGGATCCAACATAATAGTAAGAGTCCAGTCCATAGTGGATCTAACATAATAGTGAGAGTCCAGTACATAGTGGATCTAGCATAATAGTGAGAGTCCAGTCCATAGTGGATCTAACATAATAGTAAGAGTCCAGTCCATAGTGGATCTAACATAATAGTGAGAGTCCAGTACATAGTGGATCTAGCATAATAGTGAGAGTCCAGTCCATAGGTGATCTAACATAATAGTGAGAGTCCAGTCCATAGTGGATCTAACATAATATTGTGAGAGTCCAGTCCATAGTGGATCTAACATAATAGTGAGAGTCCAGTCCATAGTGGATCTAACATAATAGTGAGAGTCCAGTCCATAGTGGATCTAACATAATAGTGAGAGAGTCCAGTCCATAGTGGATCTAACATAATAGTGAGAGTCCAGTCCATAGTGGATCTAACATAATATTGTGAGAGTCCAGTCCATAGTGGATCTAACATAATAGTGAGAGTCCAGTCCATAGTGGATCTAACATAATAGTGAGAGTCCAGTCCATAGTGGATCTAACATAATAGTGAGAGTCCAGTCCATAGTGGATCTAACATAATAGTGAGAGTCCAGTCCATAGTGGATCTAACATAATAGTGAGAGTCCAGTCCATAGTGGCGCCAGCAGGAAACCATCCTGAGTGGAGACGGGTCAGCAGCGCAGAGACATCCCCAACCGATGCACAGACGAGCGGTCCACCCCGGGTCCTGACTTTGGACAGCCAGCGCTTCATCCGTGGCCACCGGGTGGACTGGTCTAAAAGGGGGTCTATTTAAAGGCGAGAGTATACAAATGAGTTTTAAGATGGGACTTAAATGCTTCTACTGAGGTAGCATCTCTAACTGTTACCGAGAGGGCATTCCATAGTACTGGAGCCCGAATAGAAAACGCTCTATAGCCCGCAGACTTTTTTTGAGCTCTGGGAATCACTAATAAGCCAGAGTTCTTTGAACGCAGATTTCTTGCCGGGACATATGGTACAATACAATCAGCAAGATAGGATGGAGCTAGACCGCGTAGTATTTTATACGTAAGTAGTAAAACCTTAAAGTCACATCTTAAGTGCACAGGAAGCCAGTGTAGGTGAGCCAGTATATATATATATGTATATATATATATATATATATATATATATATATATATATATATATATATATATATATATATATAAAGGTATATACAGTATAGGCGTAATATGATCAAACTTTCTTGTTCTTGTCAAAAGTCTAGCAGCCACATTTTGTACCAACTGTAATCTTTTAATGCTAGACATAGGGAGACCCCAAAATAATACGTTACAGTAATCGAGACAAGAGACAAGCATGAATAATGATTTTGGACAAAATGGAACGAATTTTAGCGATATCACGGAGATGAAACAAGGCCGATTTAGTAACACTCTTAATGTGTGACTCAAAGGAGAGAGTTGGGTGGAAGATAATACCCAGATTCTTTACCGAGTCGCCTTGTGTAATTATTTGGTTGTCAAATGTTAAGGTGGTATTATTAAATAAATGTCGGTGTCTAGCAGGACCGATAATCAGCATTTCCGTTTTCTTAGCGTTGAGTTGCAAAAAATTAGCGGACATCAATTGTTTAATTTCATTAAGACACGCCTCCAGCTGACTACAATCCGGCGTGTTGGTCATGTTTAGGGGCATGTAGAGTTGGCTGTCATCAGCATAACAATGAAAGCTAACACCGTATTTGCGTATGATGTCGCCTAGCGGCAGCATGTAAATACTAAAGAGTGCAGGGCCAAGAACTGAACCCTGGGGGACTCCACACGTTACCTTAACATAGTCCAAGGTCACATTATTATGGGAGACGCACTGCATCCTGTCAGTAAGATAGGAGTTAAACCAAGACAAGGCTAAGTCTGACATACCAATACGTGTTTTGATACGCTCTAATAAAATATTATGATCGACGGTATCGAAAGCAGCGCTAAGATCAAGAAGCAGCAACATAGATGACGCATCAGAGTCCATCGTTAGCCATAGATCATTAGTCATTTTTGCGAGGGCTGTCTCTGTAGAGTGATTTGCCCTGAAACCGGATTGAAAGGGTTCACAGAGATTGTTGGACACTAAGTGTTCATTTAGCTGCTGTGCAACAACTTTTTTGAGGATTTTCGAAATAAAGGGAAGGTGGGACACCGGCCGGTAGTTTACCATGAGGTCAGGATTGAGGTTAGGTCTTTTGAGCAGAGGATGAATAACCACTTTTTTGAATGCGAGGGGAACAGTGCCAGAGGAAGTGATACGTTTATAATATTTAGCACTGATGGACCTAATAATACAAAAAGCTCCTTGATAAGTTTCCCAGGAAGTGGGTCAAGTAAACATGTTGTTTGTTTAATCCCATTTACACGCCGTAGCAATTCCTCTATTGTTATTTCATCAAAAAGAGAGAGACTATTTTGGAGGGCAATATCCGCCGTATATACAGTCGTATCTGTGTTAATAGAACCCAGTTGTAGCTGGGATGCGTTGTCTTTAATCTCCTTTCTAATGAGTTCAATTTTCTTATTAAATAAATTCATACGGTCATCTGCCGAGTGGGTGGAGCTACTGGGAGGAGTCCCTTGTTGGGTTAGCAATGCTACAATATAAAATATTTAGGATCGTTTTTGTTGAGGCGGATGAGATTTGAGTAGTATTTAACTTTAGCTAAGGTAAACATGCGTTTATAAATTATTAAACGATCACTCCATGCTTGATGGAAAACCTCACGTTTAGTCGCGCGTCATTTGCGTTCCAGCTTTCTACATGATAATTTATGAGCTCTAGTTTCTTCTGTAAACCATGGGATACGCCTTTTAGGGCCCTTTTTTGGCTTTAGCGGTGCTATACTATCAATGGTTTCGCGCAGGGCGTCGTTAAAGTTGTTATCAATAGAGCCGACATAATTTGGGAATGGTGCCATTACCGAAGGCAGTAGGCCAGCAAGAGTCATCGTTGTGGCAGCATTAATGTTGCGGCTGCTATAGCAGTTATTATTATTATTATTAGCTTGTTGACAATGAGTCAGAACTTCAAATTTTATAAGGTAATGATCGGACATTACTTTAGTATACGGGAGTATCATAACTTTGGAGGTGGTGACACCCCTGACAAGCACTAGATCTATCGTATTACCGTTGCGATGCGTGGGTTCATTTATTATTTGTGTAGGACAACAGCTATCAATTATAGTCTGGAGCGCCACGCATGGAGGGTCCGATGGGGTATTCCTATGGATGTCAAAGTCCCCCATTATAATTATATTGTCGGCCTGCGTCACTAGGTCAGTGAAGAACTCTGAGAATTCACTGATAAAGTCCGAATAGGGCCCAGGGGGGCGGTAGATAACAGCCAGGTAGAGAGGCAGCAGGTGACAGACTTCATAGTAAGCACCTCAAATGATTTATATTTATTACTTAGGTTGGGGGGAAGGTTAAGGTTTTCATTGTATATTAGTGCGACCCACCACCCCACCCCTTTTAAGGGGACGGGCAATATGCGCATTCGTATAGTTAGGAGGAGATGCCTCATTCAGCGCAAAAAAATCGTCTGCTTTGAGCCAGGTTTCGCTGAGACCAATGACGTTAAGATTGTTGTCTCTAATGACCTCATTAACTAACAACGTTTTGGGAGACAATTATCTTATGTTTAAAAAGCCCATATTATAGTTAGTGGGTGGTTTTGAGGAGTTTTTGTTAAAATGATTTTTTAGTAGTAATATTAATAATGTTGCGTTTATTTTGCGTAGTGCGCTTTAAATAATTTCGACCATATCTAGGAATTGATATGACGAGAATTTTCAGATTGTTTGCTTGGTGCTGCGATACACTGAACGCAGTCAATATTTATTTATTTATTTTATTTTAGTTTTTTCTTATAAAATAAAAGTGAGCTTTTGTTAAACCAAATATTGTGTTTTTTTCCATATACAACAACCTATCTGGATTCGATAAGAGAATCGATAAGGAATCAGTTCGATAAGAGGATTCGATAATGGGCTCGAACTCGATCAAACGTCATCCCTAACCTGTAGTGAGCGAACTTGTTCAAAAGGTGGCACCATAGTACAAACAACACACAATTTAAGTGTCTTTGCACATGTTTAATGACAAATATTTTCATTATGGTTGTCAGCAAAGAAAAATCTATAAATTAGCACCGTTTTATAAGCCGCAGGATTCAAAGCGAGTTAGTCGAGAATTTACAGTAATCTGATTATAAGAATTAATCATTTGACAGCCCTAATTTCAATATTAAAGATAAAATCACTATGGGGGTATCTGTATGACATAAATATATTTTTATGTTTGTGTATGATAAAATAATTAGATATTTCCTATACAAATAAATAAACAAATGTATCCATAAAGTATGTAAAGCTATATATATCAGGAAGACTTAGGAAGGTGCCGCCTGCAAGGTGGTATTTAATTATTTAATGGATGCCAGCGGCTGAATTCAATTTATGAAGAAACTTTAACGAGCTTTGACTGAATAAAAATTGAAGAACAAGACTTTCCTGTGCGTCATTCATCTTTCTACCCCGCTGACCACGCTGCCGTTCTGTCCTCAGGCGTGGAAATGGAGAGGTTTGCCGACGAGGCGGACGTGGTCATAGTGGGCGGGGGTCCCGCGGGTCTTTCGGCGGCTATTCGTCTGAAGCAGCTGGCCGCGGAGCAGGAGAAGGAGCTGCGAGTGTGCCTGGTGGAGAAGGCCTCTCAGATAGGGGCGCACACGCTGTCGGGCGCCTGCCTGGAGCCCAGCGCGCTTCACGAACTCTTCCCCGACTGGAAGGAGCGAGGGGTGAGTCACAAGAACCTGCTGAGGTGGAATCTGACGCGACAAAGGCGGAAAAGCCTTGATAAAGTTGTGATTATATTTTCCTCAGATTGTTGAACGGCTTCCTGCTGCACATACATAAATATGTACATTATCACAAACATAAATGTATACATGATCACAAACAAATATATACCTTATCAGATACATAAAGATGTACATTATCACAAACATAAAAATATACATGATCACAAACATAAATATTTACATGATCAAGATATACATAAAGTTATACATAATCACAAACATTTATTATTATTTATTTATAAATATATACATTATCACATCCATAAAAATTAGAGATGTCCGATAATATCGGCCTGCCGATAAATGCTTTAAAACGTAATATCGGAAATTATCGGTCTCGTTTTTTTTATTATCGGTATGTTTTTTTGTTGTTGTTTTTTTTTTTTTTTTTTTTTTAAATTAAATCAACATAAAAAACACAAGATACACTTACAATTAGTACACCAACCCAAAAAACCTCCCTCCCCCATTTACACTCATTCACACAAAAGGGTTGTTTCTTTCTGTTATTAATATTGTGGTTCCTACATTATATATCAATATATATCAATACAGTCTGCAAGGGATACAGTCCGTAAGCACACATGATTGTGGTCCACTAATAGTACTAACCTTTAACAGTTAATTTTACTCATTTTCATTAATTACTAGTTTCTATGTAACTGTTTTTATATTGTTTTACTTTCTCTTTTTATTCAAGAATCTTTTTTAAATGTATTTATCTTATTTTATTAATTTTTTAAAAAAGTACCTTATCTTCAACATACCTGGTTGTCCAAATCAGGCATAATAATGTGTTAATTCGGTTGATATCGGTATCGGTTGATATCGGTATCGGTAATTAAAGAGTTGGACAATATCGGAATATCGGATATTGGCAAAAAGCCATTATCGGACATCCCTAGTCAGAACCCAAAACGTCGCCAAAAATGACGATGTTTTGGGTTCTGACGATGCATGTTGTTTCAACGTTGTTTGAGTTGTTCAACATCAGGACCTAATTCAACAAGTTATGAACGTTGTTTTCATGTTTTGTGCCTGCTGGCTACAGTATTGGTAATGTCTGGTGAAAGACATTAGAAGAAAGTTAAAGTACCAATGATTGTCACACACACACTAGGTGTGATGAAATTTGTCTTCTGAAAGACATGTATCGTATTTTTCGGACTATAAGCCACACTTAAAATCTTTTAATTTTCTCAAAACTCAACAGTTCTATGCGCCTAATGTACGGAATCATTTTGGTTGTGCATACTGACCTTGAAGCTATTTTATTTGGCACATGGTGTAATGATAAGTGTGACCAGTAGATGGCAGTCACACATAAGAGATACGTGTAGACTGCAATATGACTCAAGTAAACAAACACCAACATTGTATATGTTCCATTGAAAATATAGAACATTACACACGGCACTTAAAAATCTATCAAAAATATTTTAGTAGGACTTTGGTAAGCTTTGAAGCCACACCACTTGATGGATTGTACTGTGCTTCAACATAGGAGTATTATTATGGTGTGTGTTTAAGGTAAGACATATTATCTGGCGTTTTGTTTCGCAATATTATGCCAAAAGCAACTTTTCTTACCTTCTGGTACCTACTTATCTGTATGTGGGATCTGCATAAGTCCTGAAAATGTGCGTGCGTTCGCCTTTGTAGTCCGTGCCGACTCCATAGTCAATAAGCTTCTTCTTTTTCTCTACTTGTTATGTGACATTCATCCTCCACTGTTGCCATTTCTAATATAAAGTAGTGTAAAGTTCTTACTTATATCTGTCAGTAAACTCACCATGAAAGCACTAAAACATACCGGTGTAGTGAGTTTACATTATCACCCAAAGTACTTTAGTTAATAGAGAGTTCTGGTCGGACGGTTTTTCACGGGACAGATTTCTAGTGAGGTCGGATGATGTTGCAAATGTGCTCTGTATCCACTATAAACGATGTCTTTTGTCTCTCAAGGCCCCTCTCAACACGTCAGTGACTGAGGATGTCTTCAGCATCTTGACAGAGAAGCACAGGATTCCGGTCCCCATGTTGCCAGGTACAAAAATTTTATTTTATGGCAAAAAGATGATTGAATACTGCAGCGGTGCTATTGCTCTGATGTCAAATAACTCTCATGTAACTTTGGGGTGTTTATTTCCTCCGGGAGACAGGAGGGTCAAAGAAGTGATGAAGTTATTGGTGTGGAAGAACAACATCAACTTTTTGACTAAAATGTCACAGTTTGCACGACCAAGCTAGCGTTCCTAAAGGTTAGTTAGCTACCTACTTGCTACGTGCAACTTTACTGCATGTCAACGCAGGAAAAATAGTCTAAAGAAAATTAACCATTTAGTGTTTTTTTATTTTTATATACAGTGGGGCAAAAAAGTATTTAGTCAGCCACCGATTGTGCAAGTTCTCCCACTTAAAATGATGACAGAGGTCTGTAATTTTCATCATAGGTACACTTCAACTGTGAGAGACAGATTGTGAAAAAAAATCCAGGAATTCACATTGTAGGAATTTTAAAGAATTTATTTGTAAATTATGGTGGAAAATAAGTATTTGGTCACTTCAAACAAGAAAGATCTCTGGCTCTCACAGACCTGTAACTTCTTCTTTAAGAAGCTCTTCTGTCCTCCACTCGTTACCTGTCTTAATGGCACCTGTTTGAACTCGTTATCTGTATAAAAGACACCTGTCCACAGCCTCAAACAGTCAGACTCCAAACGCCACTATGGCCAAGACCAAAGAGCTGTCGAAGGACACCAGGAAAATAATTGTAGACCTTCACCAGACTGTGAAGAGTGAATCTACAATAGGCAATCAGCTTGGTGTGAAAAAATCAACTGTGGGAGCAATTATCAGAAAATGGAAGACATACAAGACCACTGATAATCTCCCTCGATCTGGGGCTCCACGCAAGATCTCATCCCGTGGTGTCAAAATGATCATGAGAACGGTGAGCAAAAATCCCAGAACCACACGGGGGGACCTGGTGAATGACCTGCAGAGAGCTGGGACCAAAGTAACAAAGGTTACCATCAGTAACACACTACGCCGACAGGGAATCAAATCCTGCAGTGCCAGACGTGTCCCCCTGCTTAAGCCAGTGCATGTCCAGGCCCGTCTGAAGTTTGCCAGGGAGCACATGGATGATACAGCAGAGGATTGGGAGAATGTCATGTGGTCAGATGAAACCAAAATAGAACTTTTTGGTATAAACTCAACTCGTCGTGTTTGGAGGAAGAAGAATACTGAGTTGCATCCCAAGAACACCATACCTACTGTGAAGCATGGGGGTGGAAACATCCTGCTTTGGGGCTGTTTTTCTGCTAAGGGGACAGGCCGACTGATCCGTGTTAAGGAAAGAATGAATGGGGCCATGTATCGTGAGATTTTGAGCCAAAACCTCCTTCCATCAGTGAGAGCTTTGAAGATGAAACGTGGCTGGCTCTTCCAGCATGACAATGATCCCAAACACACCGCCCGGGCAACGAATGAGTGGCTCCGTAAGAAGCATTTGAAAGTCCTGGAGTGGCCTAGCAAGTCTCCAGACCTCAACCCCATAGAAAATCTGTGGAGGGAGTTGAAAGTCTGTGTTGCTCGGCGACAGCCCCAAAACATCACTGCTTTCGAGAAGATCTGCATGGAGGAATGGGTCAAAATACCAGCTACTGTGTGTGCAAACCTGGTAAAGACCTATAGTAATCGTTTGACCTCTGTAATATAACATTTGTTGGCAATAACAAAGTATTGAGTTGAATTTTTGTTATTGACCAAATACTTATTTTCCACCATAATTTACAAATAAATTCTTTAAAAATCCTACAATGTGAATTCCTGGATTTTTTTTTCACATTCTGTCTCTCACAGTTGAAGTGTACCTATGATGAAAATTACAGACCTCTGTCATCATTTTAAGTGGGAGAACTTGCACAATTGGTGGCTGACTAAATACTTTTTTGCCCCACTGTATATAAATGATAGTTCACCACATTGCACTTCAAAGTGACTGTTATTGTGCATTTTTTCATTTTGATTATATTTAAAGCATATTTTGTGCCTATATGAAGCAATTTCAGCATAACATTGGCTAAATGAACTAACTACAGTAGTATTGGCACACTAGATGAGACCAAACCAATCAGAGCCTTGCTTTTCAGTATCGCAGCCACTGATTGGCTTAGCCGCAGGCTGCATCCAGTTCTGCCTTTACGGGTGCAAAGATGACTATGTGGGTGTTATTTCATGATGTCAAAAATGTATTTAGAAGGTTTGTTATGCTAGAGCAGGGGTCGGCAACCTTTATCAGTCAAAGAGCCATTTTGACCAGTTTCACAAAGTATAGAAAACAATGGGAGCCGCAAATTTTTTTTGAAATTTTAAATGAAATAACACTGCATACTAAGTTGTTTTTTTTTTTTGCTTTGTGCTATGTATAACCAGGGGTCTCAGACACGCCGCCCACACCTTTATGTGGAGTTTGAAAGCTGGTGCGGCACGCGGGTTTTTATTTAATGGCGCTTGTCAGCGTCATGCGTGCCGTGATAGTACAGCATATAGCACCCACTACAGTCAGCGTGCCTGATCAGCCACACGTTGTATGGGGCTTCCGCTTGCTCATGTCGGCAACAGCATGGCATACTTGGTCAACAACCACACAGCTCACACTGACGGTGGCGGTATAAAAAAAAAAACTTTAACACTCTTACTAATAATGCACCACACTGTGAACCCACACCAAACAAGAATGACAAACACATTTCGGGAGAACATCTGCACCGTAACACAACATAAACACAACAGGACAAATACCCAGAATCCCATGCAGCCCTAACTCTTGAGGGATACATTATACAGCCCCCGCTACCAAACCCCGCCCACCTCAACCGACGCACAGAGAGGGGGGGGGGGGGGTTGATGTGTGAGGGAGCAGGGTTTGGGTGGGGGCGCGGTTTGGTGGTAGCAGGGGTGTATAATGTAGCCCGGAAGAGTCAGGGCTGCATGGGATTCTGGGTGTTTGTTCTGTTGTGTTAAGGTGCAGATGTTCTCCCGAAATGTGTTTGTCATTCTTGTTTGGTTTTGGTTCAAAGTGTGGCGCATTATTAGTAAGAGTGTTAAAGTTGTTTTATATGACCACCGTCAGTGTAACCTGTGTGGCTGTTGACCAAGTATGCCTTGCTGTCACGTACGTGTGCAAGCAAAAGATGTATATTGTATAACAAGTGTTGGGCTGGCACGCTGTTAATACAGATTGTAGAGGGCGCCAAATGTTGTACCATCATGGCACGCCCTTATAATAGCCGTAAGGGTGAAAATCAGTGAATATTTCTGCGAGAGGCACTGAAATCCGCAAGTCTCACGGGAAAATTGGGGGGTTCAGCAAATAAGCTGCTGAGCCGCATCAGAGTGATCAAAGAGCCGCATGCGGCTCCGGAGCCGCGGGTTGCCGACCCCTGTGCTAGAGCTATGAAAATGTTACATTAATTTAGCACGGTCAGACCAATTAATTGTAATAAACAAAGGTTTACTGTAGTTGTAAGTAGGGCTGAAAACTGTATCACGATATGAGTCTTTTTTTTATATCGGATGATATCCATAATTATTGATATTTTTTATGACCTATGGAAAATAAGGAGCAGGAGAAAATGTATGAAATGTAAGCATTTTTATTTGAAACGTGATTATAATCATTTATGCTATCAGAGCAGAAAGGAAATGTCAACACAAGCGAGGACAACACTCAAACAATGTCAACAAAATGGTAAAATCACATTGAACACGAAACAATAAGCTCTTAAAATAAAGGTGCAAAAATAAGGAATATGTAAGAAATGCTTAATAAAGTGTAATAAAATAGTGCAAAGTGTGAAAATGTAAACCATTTTCTGCAGGTTTAGTGCCAGGAAGTTACAGCTGTGCTCTAAAGGGTGAGCACAGCTAAGGTGGTGTGGTATTAGCGGTCTTGGTGGCATAATTTCCAGACCACATTGGTCTGACAACGGTCCCTTTTAAAAATACTTTTCTCTTCTATCCACGATTTCTTCATTTTGACTTTCTTTTCTCACTCCGTGCGAAGAATCAACCGCCAGTCAACCAAACTTGATAGTTGATACTGTAACCTGATTGGCTGTGAGCGTGTCACTCCCACTCATCAGTGATCACTTCCTGCGTTGCTCGGTTACCAGAGAGCGAGTGCCTTTGTTCATGCAACCAACCTTGCTTCCACTTTCCCCCCACCAAGAAGAAAATAAAATAGTATGTTTTATCAAACGCATTTTTTATGTGTCTATTACGATATATATTGATATCATTATATCACCCAGCCCTAGTTGAAGTTTACTGGAGAATACAACTTTTTTGGAAATACAATACATCCCTTAACATTTTTGTATTTATTTTCGATGACTGTCGTTTTTTCCACTTGAATGTTTTTGTATTACAATTAAAAGCAGACACGATTATGTGTGTTTTTTTTTTTTGCTTGAAATGTAGAAAAGAGATTGTTAAAATGCTTACATTGCACTAGGGTTGTACGGTATACCGGTACTAGTATAGTATCGCGGTACTAATGAATCAAAAACGGTACTATACTCTGTAGTAAAAGTACCGGTTCCCAACGGGCATGACGGCGCGTCGTGACATTGCTGGTTTTACGAGCAGAGGAGCATGTTTGGCAGCGCACACACACACAGAGTACTTACAAGCAGTCACAGTGTGTAGACAGAAAAGAGAATGGACGCATGCAAAGTGAAGTTATAAGGACTTTGAATATGACCAATGTATGATCCTGTAACTACTTGGTATCAGATCCATACCCAAATTTGTGGTATCATCCAAAACTAATGTAAAGTATCAAACAACAGAAGAATTTATTACATTTGAACAGAAGTGTAGATAGAACATGTTAAACCAGAAAATAAGCAGATATTAACAGTAAATGAACAAGTGGATTAATAATGCATTTTTACAGTTTGTCCCTCATAATGTGTATAAAATAATAGGTGTATAAATGACACAATATGTTACTGCATAGACTAATTAGGAGTCTTTACTACTAAAAGACAAGTTGTCTAGTATGTTCACTATTTTATTTAAGGACTAAATTGCAATAATAAACATATGTTTCATGCATACTTGCCAACCCTCCCGGATTTTCCGGGAGACTCCCGAAATTCAGCGCCTCTCCCGAAAACCTCCCGAAATTCAGGCGGACCTGAGTGACGTGTTGACAACACACAACAACAGCGTCTACCGTAAAGCAGTTCGTCTGCCGTAAACAGCAATGTTGTGACACTTTTAAACAGGACAATACTGCCATCTACTGTACATGCATATGTGACCCACCCATAATGTGTCACATTTTTGTGTTGATTTATTTATTTCATTTTGTGGTTTGAATTCGTTTTTGGAGCTGTCATTACACATTTATCAGTATTCACATTGGTCAGTAGGGGGCAGTAGGGCGTTTCTTCCCAATTAAATGCTATCGCCTGCAGACCGGAAGTGTCTTGTCATTCTGATGAGCGCGACCAGTCTGTGAACAATTGAAACATCCTGTGTGCTTTTTCCTCCTGTATAACAGGCTAGTTTTGGTGAATCAACTCACTGAATAATATCCATGTGATCTTTATAAGTTTAAGTACACATTCTGATGGTGGAGCCTAACTCTAAAGTGTTTGTGAGTTGTAGTTTGTAAATGAACACTGAAATTCAAGTATTTATTTTATTTTTCTATATATATATATATATATATATATATATATATATATATATATATATATACATACATACATACAGGTAAAAGCCAGTAAATTAGAATATTTTGAAAAACTTGATTTATTTCAGTAATTGCATTCAAAAGGTGTAACTTGTACATTATATTTATTCATTGCACACGGACTGATGCATTCAAATGTTTATTTCATTTAATTTTGATGATTTGATGTGGCAACAAATGAAAATCCAAAATTCCGTGTGTCACAAAATTAGAATATTACTTAAGGCTAATACAAAAAAGGGATTTTTAGAAATGTTGGCCAACTGAAAAGTATGAAAATGAAAAATATGAGCATGTACAATACTCAATACTTGGTTGGAGCTCCTTTTTGCGGCGTGGCATGGAGTCGATGAGTTTCTGCCACTGCTCAGGTGTTATGAGAGCCCAGGTTGCTCTGATAGTGGCCTTCAACTCTTCTGCGTTTTTGGGTCTGGCATTCTGCATCTTCCTTTTCACAATACCCCACAGATTTTCTATGGGGCTAAGGTCAGGGGAGTTGGCGGGCCAATTTAGAACAGAAATACCATGGTCAGTAAACCAGGCACGGGTAGATTTTGCGCTGTGTGCAGGCGCCAAGTCCTGTTGGAACTTGAAATCTTCATCTCCATAGAGCAGGTCAGCAGCAGGAAGCATGAAGTGCTCTAAAACTTGCTGGGAGACGGCTGCGTTGACCCTGGATCTCAGGAAACAGAGTGGACCGACACCAGCAGATGACATGGCACCCCAAACCATCACTGATGGTGGAAACTTTACACTAGACTTCAGGCAACGTGGATCCTGTGCCTCTCCTGTCTTCCTCCAGACTCTGGGACCTCGATTTCCAAAGGAAATGCAAAATTTGCATGGTTGGGTGATGGTTTGGGGTGCCATGTCATCTGCTGGTGTCGGTCCACTCTGTTTCCTGAGATCCAGGGTCAACGCAGCCGTCTACCAGCAAGTTTTAGAGCACTTCATGCTTCCTGCTGCTGACCTGCTCTATGGAGATGGAGATTTCAAGTTCCAACAGGACTTGGCGCCTGCACACAGCGCAAAATCTACCCGTGCCTGGTTTACGGACCATGGTATTTCTGTTCTAAATTGGCCCGCCAACTCCCCTGACCTTAGCCCCATAGAAAATCTGTGGGGTATTGTGAAAAGGAAGATGCAGAATGCCAGACCCAAAAACGCAGAAGAGTTGAAGGCCACTATCAGAGCAACCTGGGCTCTCATAACACCTGAGCAGTGCCAGAAACTCATCGACTCCATGCCACGCCGCATTAACGCAGTAATTGAGGCAAAAGGAGCTCCAACCAAGTATTGAGTATTGTACATGCTCATATTTTTCATTTTCATACTTTTCAGTTGGCCAACATTTCTAAAAATCCCTTTTTTGTATTAGCCTTAAGTAATATTCTAATTTTGTGACACACGGAATTTTGGATTTTCATTTGTTGCCACTTCAAATCATCAAAATTAAATGAAATAAACATTTGAATGCATCAGTCTGTGTGCAATGAATAAATATAATGTACAAGTTACACCTTTTAAATGCAATTACTGAAATAAATCAAGTTTTTCAAAATATTCTAATTTACTGGCTTTTACCTGTATGGTTTCATGTACCCTAAGATTTTTTTGGTAAAATAATAAAGCTAATGATAACATTATTTGTGCTCCCCTTTGTTTAGAAAAGTATCAAAATACTTGTTGGTACCCGACCCTGTAGGGACAACCCTACATTGCATAAAGAATGTATTACCATCCATCCGTCCTACTTTGTGTTTGTACAGTACTTGACAGATCATGTACATTTATTTGTTAAAGACTTGGGGACAAAGTAACAACCCAAGACTATAAAAATGGGAGCCATTACCTCCCTGCTTGGCACTCAGCATCAAGGGTTGGAATTGGGGGTTAAATCACCAAAAATGATTCCCGGGCGCGGCCACCTCTGCTGCCCACTGCTCCCCTCACCTCCCAGGGGGCGATCAAGGGTGATGGGTCAAATGCAGAGTGTGACAATCATTGCTACTTTAACTTTAACGGATTTCATAAGACTGAATCACCAGCACCTCTGCTGGCTGCAGACGAGTACTGCGCTCCGTGACGATGTCTGTGCCGTGTGCCCCAGGTCTGCCCATGAGGAACCACGGCAACTACATCGTGAGGCTCGGCAACTTTGTGCGCTGGCTGGGCGAGCAGGCCGAGGAGCTGGGGGTGGAGTTGTATCCCGGCTACGCTGCTTCTGAGGTTTCTATTTGCCTTTTACAACACACAAGTCATGTCACCAGAAAACATGTCAGCCCTGGTAATAATAACCCTGACCTTGAAGAAAAATGTTGTCACCGTTTCTAAAATCATGACATTTAAATTCAGATACAACTTGCGCGTTTATCCATAAGATTTTTGTGAAAGAAGGCTTTTTCATTTTAGTTTCCGTGGCAGCTGTCAGCCATCATGTAATGTGCCACGCTACTGCCGCCTGCAGGACTCTGCTTCAATAAACAACATTTTTAAAGTTTTTTTTTTTTTTTTAATCGAACAGAAGTGCCCAAACCTTTTGCCTTCGAGGGCCAAAGTGAAAATGTGCCAATGGTGTGTGGGCCAACAGCAATTTGGACCATGCAGCACCACGAGGGAGCGATGTAGCCTTGTAGCATAATATAAATAAGGTAGTACAGAGTGTCAGGTTGGCAACTAATTGGCCGCTAAAACAATCCTACAAATTTTACGGTAAAAGAAAATGGCCGCTCAGTGACCAGAATTTTACTGTAACATTTACAGCAGACCTGGGCAATTATTTTAATTCGGGGGGCAAAGTTTAGAGAAAAAAAATGTGTCTGGGGCCAGTATATCTATTTTTAGGAACACTAATACAAAACCTCACAATCATGTCTGATTGAATGCTAAAACTTTATGACAGACCGTCTTAAAAAAAAGGAATCGAATTTTACATTTTTTTACTGAATGAGACACCCGGAATTTACATGAAACTAAAGAATGTGGGATTTACAATATTATAACTATGAAGGATAAAACACTGAATATTGACAACATATGAATGTCAATACCCCTCTCCATCCACATATTTGACAATCAAGCGAAACGCAACAAAAATGCAACAAACACCGCAAAATATGAAAGCTAAGGGTAAAAATAATAATAAAAAACACCCACAATCTGATATATCTGATACGTCACTAAGATTTAGAACTTTGTTGTAAAAATCTCCTTCCACGTCTGTCCCTGACACCCACATTCCAGGCTCTGGAAACGCTCTGTGGAAACACTCCCCACCCACACTGCTTGGTGCCTCCTCTGACCTGCTGTCACTTACATTACCATAGTAACTCATTACATGACCATAGTAACTAATTACATGACCATAGTAACTAATTAGATGACCATAGTAACTAATTAGATGACCATAGTAACTAATTAGATTACCATTGTAACTAATTAGATGAGCATAGTAACTCATTACATGACCATAGTAACTAATTAGATGACCATAGTAACTAAATAGATGACCATAGTATCTAATTATATTACCATAGTAACTAATTAGATGACCATAGTAACTAATTAGATGACCATAGTAACTAATTAGATGACCATAGTATATAATTATATTACCATTGTAACTAATTAGATGACCATAGTAACTAATTAGATGACCATAGTATCTAATTATATTACCATAGTAACTAATTAGATGACCATAGTATCTAATTATATTACCATAGTAACTAATTAGATGACCATAGTAACTCATTAGATGACCATAGTAACTAATTAGATGACCATAATATCTAATTATATTACCAAAGTAACTAATTATATTACCATAGTAACTAATTACATGACCATAGTAACTAATTAGATGACCATAGTATCTAATTATATTACCATAGTAACTAATTAGATGACCATAGTAACTAATTAGATGACCATCGTAACTAATTAGATGACCATAGTATCTAATTATATTACCATAGTAACTAATTAGATGACCATAGTATCTAATTATATTACCATAGTAACTAATTACATGACCATAGTAACTAATTAGATGACCATAGTATCTAATTATATTACCATGGTAACTAATTAGATGACCATAGTAACTAATTAGATGACCATAGTAACTAATTAGATGACCATAGTATCTAATTATATTACCATAGTAACTAATTAGATGAACATAGTAACTAATTAGATGAGCATAGTAACTAGTATATCATGCAAAAGTGCAGATTCCAAGCATGTAAAGACTTAGTATAGTTGAAGTCATTAAAAACATGAATGCACATCATAATGGCAGCTACACTTTACATCTTAAACATCTAAATAAATGATTTGGGAATGTCCGGCGGGCCAGATTGAAAAGCTTAACGAGCCGCATGTGGCCCCCGGGTCTTAATTTGCCCAGGTCTGCTTTACAGTGATTTGTACACCAAATTGTTAATTTGTACAGTAAAGTCTATGGCTTTTTCTTTGAGAGTGCCCATCCATCCATTTTTTCTACCGCCTGTGAGCTGCCAGTTTTACACTGGCTGTTATTTTTGACTGCAAAATTCTGGCTACCTTTTTTTTTTTTTTACTCACAACATCCATGTTCCTTGTTTTTACAGTAAATGGGAAAATGGCACCACTGATCATTTTACAGTACATCTCAGGGACCGAGCTGACGTTCTTTTTACTGTCAAATCTACTGACTTTTTGGTAGTGTAGCCTTGCAGACATGCCATCAATGATTGTGCAGCTTGAAATGAGTTCAGTATGAATGTGTTCTATCAATCACTTTAGGCAGTCCTGTTATATTAACACATTAGCTGCTAGGCCAGGGGTCGGCCACCCAAAATGTTGAAATAACCATATTGGACCAAAAATACAAAAAGAAATATGTCTGGGGCTGCAAAAAAATAAAAGCCTTCTATAAGTGATTTAATGAAGACAACACATGATGTAAGTGTCTATATTAGTTATATTAACCTACTATCAAAATGACTATTTTGAATGTTGTTGATAGAAATGTTGAAATGTAATATTTATTCTACACATTTTTACAACATTAGAAAACAGTAAAACGCAGGCTTCTCAGAGTGTGAGATAACTCCTGGAAATGATTGTCTTAGAATGGCCAAAGGTATAGATGTGTGTGTCCAAGTGAAAGGTAACAGCAGGCTGTCTTCTTCTAATGGATTTATTACAATCTTTGCAAGCTGGGTTACGTTTGCTGTGGTCTGGAACAACATGGCACTCAAACAATGAGAAATGCAGCCAATATTACTTACAGATAAGGAGTCATGTGACATGCAAATATAAATTAAACACAGAGGACATAAGTAAAGGGAATGAAATGAGCTCAACTATACCTACAAACCCCGTTTCCATATGAGTTGGGAAATTGTGTTAGATGTAAATATAAACGGAATGCAATGATTTGCAAATCATTTTCAAGCCATATTCAGTTGAATATGCTACAAAGACAACATATTTGATGTTCAAACTGATAAACTTTTATTTTTTGCAAATAATCATGAACTTTAGAATTTGATGGCAGCAACACGTGACAAAGAAGTTGGGAAAGGTGGCAATAAATACTGATAAAGTTGAGGAATGCTCATCAAACACTTATTTGGAACATCCAGGCTAATTGGGAACAGGTGGGTGCCATGATTGGGTATAAAAACAGCTTCCCAAAAAATGCTCAGTCTTTCACAAGAAAGGATGGGGCGAGGTACACCCCTTTGTCCACAACTGCGTGAGCAAATAGTCAAACAGTTTAAGAACAACGTTTCTCAAAGTGCAATTGCAAGAAATTTAGGGATTTCAACACCTACGGTCCATAATATCATCAAAAGGTTCAGAGAATCTGGAAAAATCACTCCACGTAAGCGGCATGGCCGGAAACCAACATTGAATGACCGTGACCTTCCATCCCTCAGACGGCACTGTATCAAAAACCCACATCAATCTCTAAAGGATATCACCACATGGGCTCAGGAACACTTCAGAAAACCACTGTCACTAAATACAGTTGGTCGCTACATCTGTAAGTGCAAGTTAAAGCTCTGCTATGCAAAGCAAAAGCCATTTATCAACAACATCCAGAAACGCCGCCGGCTTCTCTGGGCCCGAGATCATCTAAGATGGACTCATGCAAAGTGGAAAAGTGTTCTGTGGTCTGACGAGTCCACATTTCAAATTGTTTTTGGAAATATTCGACATCGTGTCATCCGGACCAAAGGGGAAGCGAACCATCCAGACTGTTATCGACGCAAAGTGTAAAAGGCAGCATGTGTGATGGTATGGGGGTGTATTAGTGCCCAAGGCATGGGTAACTTACACATCTGTGAAGGCACCATTAATGCTGAAAGGTACATACAGGTTTTGGAGCAACATATGCTGCCATCTAAGCGCCGTCTTTTTCATGGACGCCCCTGCTTATTTCAGCAAGACAATGCCAAGCCACATTCAGCACGTGTTACAACAGCGTGGCTTCGTGAAAAAAGAGTGCGAGTACTTTCCTGGCCCGCCTGCAGTCCAGACCTGTCTCCCATCGAAAATGTGTGGCGCATTATGAAGCGTAAAATACGACAGCGGAGACCCCCGGACTGTTGAACGACTGAAGCTCTACATAAAACAAGAATGGGAAAGAATTCCACTTTCAAAGCTTCAACAATTAGTTTCCTCAGTTCCCAAACGTTTATTGAGTGTTGTTAAAAGGAAAGGCCATGTAACACAGTGGTGAACATGCCCTTTCCCAACTACTTTGGCACGTGTTGCAGCCATGAAATCCTAAGTTAATTATTATTTGCAAAAATAATATGTTGTCTTTGTAGTGCATTCAATTGAATATGGGTTGAAAACATACTTGCCAAGCTTGAGACCTCCGATTTCGGGAGGTGGGGAAGGGCGTGTTTGGGGGCGTGGTTAAGAGGGGAGGAGTATATTGAGTCAAGTATTTCATATATATATATATATATATATATATATATATATATATATATATATATATATATGTCTTAATAAGGTCATCCAAAAAATAGTGCTCGATACCGTAGTAGAGCGCAATATATGTATGTGTGGGAAAAAAAATCACAAGACTATTTCATCTCTACAGGCCTGTTTCATGAGGGGGGGTTCCCTCAATCATCAGGAGATTTATATATATATATATATATATATATATACATCCTGAAAATATGCAAACAAAACAGTGTTTAGATAATTGATACTTCAAACTTGCATAAATAAATATTAAGGAATATAACATAACTTGGCTTCTGAGAGCTTCAAAATGTAATGAATAAAATGCTAAAGTTGTTGATAAACAAGCAATTATTTTAATAATTAAATATGGTCATTTTAAATGAATTATTATGATAATTTAAAATTAAATTAATTATTTCAAATATGTTTATTTTAATGTATAATTCTATGGCTGGATGTAATAAGGAGTCAGAAAAAATACAAATAAAAATACAATTAATTTTGATGTTTTTAGCAAAATATTGTAAAAATGTATTTAGTTTTTTTAATTTAAATTAATAACTATATTTATTTTTAGGTAAGATAAACATAATAATACAATTTATCTCTCGTCTGGATGATTTATTTATTGTCACCCTGTTGTCCTCCCGTCGTGAAAAAAGGCTGTCCTCACTCAGGTCCCACATGGAGCTGGAGGGGGCGTGGCCTCCAGCCCCGGCTGAAAATCGGGAGATTTTCGGGAGAATATTTGTCCCGGGAGGTTTTCGGGAGAGGCGCTGAATTTCGGGAGTCTCCCGGAAAATTCGGGAGGGTTGGCAAGTATGGTTGAAAAGGATTTGCAAATCATTGTATTCCGTTTATATTTACATCTAACACAATTTCCCAACTCATATGGAAACGGGGTTTGTACAAGTGAGGCATAATGATGCAATATATACATAAAGCTAGCCTAAATAGCATATTAGCATTGATTAGCTTGCAGGTTGCATTGATTTCTATTTTCACACATTTTTGATAAAGCTCCAGGGAGCCACTAGGGCGGTGCTAAAGAGCTCTCTCGAGCCGCAGGTTGCAGACCCCCGTGCTAGGCTAATGGAATACACCACAAATTGTTTTTTTCCCCTGAAGGTTTTGTTCCACGAGGACGGGAGTGTCAAAGGAATTGCCACCAACGACGTAGGCATCGCCAAAGACGGCTCACCCAAGGTAGGCTCCATCACATATTGTCACGGCGATAAACTGGGCTCTCGCGGTGTTTTAGTCTGCGCTGTGTGGTCAGGACGTGTTTGAGAGAGGCATGGAGCTCCACGCTAAAGTCACCTTGTTTGGAGAAGGCTGTCACGGACATTTGGCCAAGCAGCTCTACAAGCAGTTCCACTTGCGTGAGAACTGCGAACCGCAGACTTACGCCATCGGCCTGAAGGAGGTAACCTTAACGCTTTATGAGCATTTATCTGATCGTCTTAGTTCACTGTCCTTAATGAACTTTATTGGATTGGTAGTTGTGGACCATTGATGAGAAGAAGTGGCGACCCGGCCGAGTGGAGCACTCAGTGGGCTGGCCTCTCAACAGGAACACGTACGGAGGCTCCTTCCTCTACCACCTCAATGAAGGAGAACCTCTGGTGGCCCTGGGCTTTGTGGTGAGTTTCTCTTTGTGTACGTGCAAGGCAAGTGCCAAAACCAAAGGCTTTAGTAGTAGTTTTTAGTTTTGTTTTGATCAAATAATTGTACCATATTTTGACGACCTTAGAGCACACCGGTATATAAGCCGCACCCACTCAATTTTTGAGGAAAAACATCATTTTCCCTGGACCGGACTATAAGACGCAGATACACTATATTGCCCATCCAAATGATGAGAATCAGGTGTCCTATTCACTAATCACAGGTGTATCAGATCAAGCACTTAGGCATGGAGACTGTTTCTACAAACACGTGCGAAAGAATGGGCCGCTCTCAGTGATTTCCAGCGTGGAACTGTCATAGGATGCCACCTGTGCAACAAAATTTCCTCGCTCCTAAATATTCCAAAGTCAACTGTCGACTTTATTTTAAGAAAATGGAAGAGTTTGGGAACAACAGCAACTCAGCCACCAAGTGGTAGGCCACGTAAACTGACAAGAGAGGTCAGCATAGTGCAGGGGTCGGCAACCCGCGGCTCTTTAGCGCCGCCCTAGTGGCTCTCTGGAGCTTTTTTCAAAAATGTATGAAAAATGGAAAAAGATGAGGGGGAAAAAAATCTATTTTTGTTTTAATATGGTTTCTGTAGGAGGACAAAGATGACGCAAACCTCCCTAATTGTTACAAAGCACACTGTTTGTATTAAACATGCCTCACTGATTCGAGTATTTGGCGAGCGCCGTTTTGTCCTACTAGTTTTGGCGGGGGCGGTACCTCTGGATTGGCAGACCGGGGTGGTGGTTCCTCTCTTTAAGAAGGGGAACCGGAGGGTGTGTTCTAACTATCGTGGGATCACACTCCTCAGCCTTCCTGGTAAGGTCTATTCAGGTGTACTGGAGAGGAGGCTACGCCGGATAGTCCAACCTCGGATTCAGGAGGAACAGTGTGGTTTTCATCCTGGTCGTGGAACTGTGGACCAGCTCTATACTCTCGGCAGGGTCCTTGAGGGTGCATGGGAGTTTTCCCAACCAGTCTACATGTGCTTTGTGGACTTGGAGAAGGCATTGGACCATGTCCCTCGGGAAGTCCTGTGGGGAGTGCTCAGAGAGTATGGGGTATCGGACTGTCTGATTGTGGCAGTCCGCTCCCTGTATGATCAGTGTCAGAGCTTGGTCCGCATTGCCGGCAGTAAGTCGGACACGTTTCCAGTGAGGGTTGGACTCCGCCAAGGCTGCCCTTTGTCACCCATTCTGTTCATAACTTTTATGGACAGAATTTCTAGGCGCAGTCAAGGCGTTGAGGGGATCTGGTTTGGTGGCTGCAGGATTAGGTCTCTGCTTTTTGCAGATGATGTGGTCCTGATGGCTTCATCTGGCCAGGATCTCCAGCTCTCGCTGGATCGGTTCGCAGCTGAGTGTGAAGCGACTGGGATGAGAATCAGCACCTCCAAGTCCGAGTCCATGGTTCTCGCCCGGAAAAGGGTGGAATGCCATCTTCGGGTTGGGGAGGAGATCTTGCTCCAAGTGGAGGAGTTCAAGTACCTCGGAGTCTTGTTCACGAGTGAGGGAAGAGTGGATGGTGAGATCGACAGGCGGATCGGTGCGGCGTCTTCAGTAATGCGGACGCTGTATCGATCCGTTGTGGTGAAGAAGGAGCTGAGCCGGAAGGCAAAGCTCTCAATTTACCGGTCGACCTACGTTCCCATCCTCACCTATGGTCATGAGCTTTGGGTTATGACCGAAAGGACAAGATCACGGGTACAAGCGGCCGAAATGAGTTTCCTCCGCCGGGTGGTGGGGCTCTCCCTTAGAGATAGGGTGAGAAGCTCTGTCATCCGGGAGGAGCTCAAAGTAAAGCCGCTGCTCCTCCACATGGAGAGGAGCCAGATGAGGTGGTTCGGGCATCTGGTCAGGATACCACCCGATCGCCTCCCTCGGGAGGTGTTTAGGGCACGTCCGACCGGTAGGAGGCCACGGGGAAGACCCAGGACACGTTGGGAAGACTATGTCTCCCGGCTGGCCTGGGAACGCCTCGGGATCCCCCGGGAGGAGCTGGACGAAGTGGCTGGGGAGAGGGAAGTCTGGGCTTCCCTGCTTAGGCTGCTGCCCCCGCGACCCGACCTCGGATAAGCGGAAGAAGATGGATGGATGGATGGATTTTGGCGGTCTTTGAACTCACCGTAGTTTGTTTACATATATAACTTTCTCCGACTTTCTAGGATGTGTTTTATGCCACTTCTTTTTCTGTCTCATTTTGTCCACCAAACTTTTAACGATGTGCATGAAAGGTGAGTTTTGTTAATGTTATTTACTTGTGTGGAGTGCTAATCAGACATATTTGGTCACTGCATGACTGCAACCTAATCGATGCTAACATGCTATTTAGGCTAGCTATATGTACATATTGCATCATTATGCCTCATTTGTAGCTATATTTGAGCTCATTTAGTTTCCTTTAAGTCATCTTAATTCAATTTGTATCTCATGACACACTATCTGGATGTAATATGGCTTTTCATTTTTTGCGGCTCCAGACAGATTTGTTTTTGTATTTTTGGTCCAATATGGCTCTTTCAACATTTTGGGTTGCCGACCCCTGGCATAGTGCAAAGACTTTCTGCACAGTCAGTTGCTACAGAGCTCCAAACTTCATGTGACCTTTCAATTAGCCCACGTATAGTACGCAGAGAGCTTCATGGAATGGGTTTCCATGGCCGTACAGCTGCATCTAAGCCATACATCACCAAGTCCAATGCAAAGTGTGGGATGCAGTGGTGTAAAGCACGTCGCCACTGGACTCTAAGAGCAGTGGAGACGCCTTCTCTGGACTGATGAATCACACTTTTCCATCTGGCAATATGATGGACCAGTCTGGGTTTGGAGGTTGCCAGGAGAACGCTACATTTCGGACTGCATTGTGCCGTGTGTGAAATTTGGTGGAATTATGGTGTGGGGTTGTTTTTCAGGAGTTGGGCTTGGCCCCTTAGTTCCAGTGAAATGAACTTTAAATGCTCCAGAATACCAAAACATTTTGGACATTTCCATGCTCCCAACCTTGTGGGAACAGTTTGGAGCGGGCCCCTTCCTCTTCCAACATGACCTTTTATGGACCAGTGCACAAAGCGAGGTCCATAAAGACATGGATGACAGAGTCTGGTGTGGATCAACTTGACTGGCCTGCACAGAGTCCTGACCTGAACCCGATAGAACACCTTTGGGATGAGTTAGAATGGAGACTGAGAGCCAGGCCTTCTCCACCAACATCAGTGTGTGACCTCACCAATGCGCTTCTGGAAGAATGGTGGAAAGTTCCTATAAACACACTCCGCAACCTTGTGGACAGCCTTCCCAGAAGAGTTGAAACTGTAATAGCTGGAAAATTTCTCTCCACCCAAGACAATCTCTATGGACTGGACTCTCACACTATGATCTAGATCCACTCGACGTCCATTGCACTGGCCAAATACTTTTGGCAATATAGTGTATATACGTTGTGAAATTAGGTATTTACACATGAAAATGTTAAATATTTATTTAGATACCTTAATTGTTTCCAAAGGATGTCTGCAACACGGCAGTAAAACGGCTGATCAAACAAACAGAAGTCGTGGTCATGGTAGCTGTGGAAGCTCTCGCTCAATCAGCTAAACAGACTCAATAACTCCACAGTTTACATTTTGGGGAATTCATTGAACTGAAACAATACAAAAAGAATGCCATTGTAAGTTAATAATATTCACGCAGACACTCGTAAATGTGTTAGCATATTAGCTAATGCTAACGACAACAACACACAAATATGCATGATAACACTCCTGCAGACGTCACACATGGCTTTTGACAAAATTGGAGGGTTTTAGGTGCGCCTTATAGTGCGGAAAATACGGTAGTTGTATATTAAAACTTATAAAGTTCCTTGGAGCGTTGAGGGAAGTATCTTGAAGACGGAACTACACTTCAGGTTGAAAGCACTAAGGAAATACTGTAAATGTTTACCCAGCAACACCGCCACAAGATGGTGTCATAATACAAACAACACCGCCACAAGATGGTGTCATAATACAAACAACACCACCACAAGATGGTGTCATAGTACAAACAACACCTCCACAAGATGGTGTCATAGTACAAACAACACCGCCACAAGATGGTGTCATAGTACAAACAACACCACCACAAGATGGTGTCATAGTACAAACACCGCCACAAGATGGTGTCATAGTACAAACAACACCACCACAAGATGGTGTCATAGTACAAACACCGCCACAAGATGGTGTAATAGTACAAACACCGCCACAAGATGGTGTCATAGTACAAACAACACCACCACAAGATGGTGTCATAGTACAAACAACACCACCACAAGATGGTGTCATAGTACAAACACCGCCACAAGATGGTGTAATAGTACAAACACCGCCACAAGATGGTGTCATAGTACAAACAACACCACCACAAGATGGTGTCATAGTACAAACACCGCCACAAGATGGTGTCATAGTACAAACACCACCACAAGATGGTGTCATAGTACAAACAACACCACCACAAGATGGTGTCATAGTACAAACACCGCCACAAGATGGTGTCATAGTACAAACACCGCCACAAGATGGTGTCATAGTACAAACACCGCCACAAGATGGTGTCATAGTACAAACAACACCTCCACAAGATGGTGTCATAGTACAAACAACACCGCCACAAGATGGTGTCATAGTACAAACACCGCCACAAGATGGTGTAATAGTACAAACACCACCACAAGATGGTGTCATAGTACAAACACCGCCACAAGATGGTGTCATAGTACAAACAACACCACCACAAGATGGTGTCATAGTACAAACACCGCCACAAGATGGTGTCATAGTACAAACACCGCCACAAGATGGTGTCATAGTACAAACAACACCACCACAAGATGGTGTCATAGTACAAACACCGCCACAAGATGGTGTAATAGTACAAACACCGCCACAAGATGGTGTAATAGTACAAACACCGCCACAAGATGGTGTCATAGTACAAACAACACCGCCACAAGATGGTGTCATAGTACAAACAACACCGCCACAAGATGGTGTCATAGTACAAACAACACCGCCACAAGATGGTGTCATAGTACAAACACCGCCACAAGATGGTGTCATAGTACAAACACCGCCACAAGATGGTGTCATAGTACAAACAACACCGCCACAAGATGGTGTCATAGTACAAACACCGCCACAAGATGGTGTCATAGTACAAACACCGCCACAAGATGGTGTCATAGTACAAACAACACCGCCACAAGATGGTGTCATAGTACAAACAACACCACCACAAGATGGTGTCATAGTACAAACAACAACACATCTTTGTGTTTTATAAAAACTATTTGCGTTATGGCCATCAGCGAAGAAAAATCCATAAATTAGCTAGACCGTATTTAAAAAGGTTATAGTCCGGAAATCATAGTATGCACATACTTGCCAACCCTCCCGGATTTTCCGGGAGACTCCCGAAATTCAGCGCCTCTCCCGAAAACCTCCCGGGACAAATATTCTCCCGAAAATCTCCCAGCGGAGCTGGAGGGGGCGTGGCCTCCAGCTCCGCCTGAATTTCGGACCTGAGTGACGTGTCGACAGCCTGTTTTCATGTCCGCTTTCCCACGATATAAACAGCGTGCCTGCCCAATCACGTTATAACTGTAGAATGATGGAGGGCGAGTTCATGGTTTCTTATGTGGGTTTATTGTTAGGCAGTTTCATTAACGTCCTCCCAGCACGGCAACAACACACAACAGCAGCAGTCACGTTTTCGTTTACCGTAAAGCAGTTTGTCTGCCGTAAACAGCAATGTTGTGACACTCTTAAACAGGACAATACTGCCATCTACTGTACATGAATATGTGACAATAACATCTAGGGCTTTTAGAGAGTGCAGTGCACAACTGCGTACACATCCAGGAAAATAATGATATATTTAATTGATGAGTTTATTGTGCGTGTGAGTAAAGATGAGATATGATTTGTGCACAGGTGGGTCTCGACTACTCCAACCCTTACCTGAACCCCTTCCGAGAGTTCCAGCGTTGGAAGCACCATCCTTTTGTGGCCCCCACTTTGGAGGGAGGCAGCAGGATCGCTTATGGCGCCCGCGCTTTAAACGAGGGCGGCTTCCAGGTAGGACTGCTTGTTGTTGAACCAAATGTCCTTGTTGACTTATTCAATGTAATGACAGTAATAATTATGAGTGTGACATATTCAATGTAATGACAGTAATAATTATGAGTGTGACATATTCAATGTAATGACAGTAATAATTATGAGTGTGACATATTCAATGTAATGACAGTAATAATTATGAGTGTGACATATTCAATGTAATGACAGTACCGGTAATAATTATGAGTGTGACTTATTCAATGTAATGACAGTAATAATTATGAGTGTGACATATTCAATGTAATGACAGTACCGGTAATAATTATGAGTGTGACTTATTCAATGTAATGACAGTAATAATTATGAGTGTGACATATTCAATGTAATGACAGTAATAATTATGAGTGTGACATATTCAATGTAATGACAGTACCGGTAATAATTATGAGTGTGACTTATTCAATGTAATGACAGTAATAATTATGAGTGTGACATATTCAATGTAATGACAGTACCGGTAATAATTATGAGTGTGACTTATTCAATGTAATGACAGTAATAATTATGAGTGTGACTTATTCAATGTAATGACAGTAATAATTATGAGTGTGACATATTCAATGTAATGACAGTAATAATTATGAGTGTGACATATTCAATGTAATGACAGTAATAATTATGAGTGTGACGTATTCAATGTAATGACAGTAATAATTATGAGTGTGACATATTCAATGTAATGACAGTAATAATTATGAGTGTGACATATTCAATGTAATGACAGTAATAATTATGAGTGTGACATATTCAATGTAATGACAGTAATAATTATGAGTGTGACATATTCAATGTAATGACAGTACCGGTAATAATTATGAGTGTGACTTATTCAATGTAATGACAGTAATAATTATGAGTGTGACTTATTCAATGTAATGACAGTAATAATTATGAGTGTGACATATTCAATGTAATGACAGTAATAATTATGAGTGTGACATATTCAATGTAATGACAGTAATAATTATGAGTGTGACGTATTCAATGTAATGACAGTAATAATTATGTGTGACATATTCAATGTAATGACAGTAATAATGAGTGTGACTTATTCAATGTAATGACAGTAATAATTATGAGTGTGACGTATTCAATGTAATGACAGTAATAATTATGTGTGACCTATTCAATGTAATGACAGTAATAATTATGTGTGACATATTCAATGTAATGACAGTAATAATTATGAGTGTGACGTATTCAATGTAATGACAGTAATAATGAGTGTGACTTATTCAATGTAATGACAGTAATAATTATGAGTGTGACGTATTCAATGTAATGACAGTAATAATTATGAGTGTGACTTATTCAATGTAATGACAGTAATAATTATGAGTGTGGGCGATCTTGTGATGATGGAGAGTGGATAGTCTCTTTCATTACAAAATCCATTAAAAGCAAAAGGTTGCTGAGGTCAGCATTGTAGGGTTGTATGGTACAGTACAGTACTAGTAGTATTAGTATAGTACCGCGATACTAATGAATCATATTCGGTACTATACCGCCTCTGAAAAGTACCAGCCCCCCCCTAATGTAAAGTATCAAACAACAGAAGAATAAGTGATTTTAACAGAAGTGTAGACAGAACATGTTAAAAGAGAAAAATATAAAAAATAAGCAGGTATTAATAATCCATTTTTACAGCTCGTACCTCATAATGTTGACAAAAAGAATGATAAATGACACAATATGTTACTGCATAGACTAATTAGGAGTCTTTGTTTACTTACTACTAAAAGACAAGTTGTCTAGTATGTTCAACATTTTATTTAAGGACTAAATTACAATAATAAACATACCGTATTTTTCGGACTATAAGTCGCAGTTTTTTTCATGATTTGGCCGCGGGTGCGACTTATACTCAGGAGCGACTTATGTGTGAAATGATGAACACATTAGTGTAAAATATCAAATAATATTATTGATCTCATTCACGTAAGAGACTAGACCAGGGGTCGGCAACCCGCGGCTCCGGAGCCGCATGCGGCTCTTTGACCACTCTGATGCGGCTCAGCTGCATTCTTGCCAACCCTCCCGATTTTTCCGGGAGACTTCCAGATTTCACTGCCTCTCCCAGGGCAAACATTCTCCGATTTTCACCCGGACAACAAAATTGAGGGCGTGCCGTGATGGCACTGCATTTTGCGTCCTCTACAACCGGTCGTCGCGTCCGCTTTTTCACCTAAGAAACAGCGTGCCGGCGCAGTCACATTTTGTATGCGGCGTCTGCTCACACACTAAGTGACAGCAAGGCATACTTGTTCAACAGCCATACAGATCACACTGACGGTGACCGTATAAACAACTTTAACACTCTTACTAATAATGCGCCACACTGTGAACCCACACCAAACAAGAATGACAAACACATTTCGGGAGAACATCCACATCGTAACACAACAGAACAAATACCCAGAATCCCATGCATCCCTAACTCTTTTGGGCTACATTACACACCCTGCTACCACCAAACCCCGCCCACCTCAATCTACGCACGGGGGGTGGGGGGTGTTGTTGATGTGTGGGGGGGGCAGGGTTGGGGTGGCGGGCTTTGGTGGTAGCGGGGGTGTATAAAGTAGCCCGGAAGAGTTAGGGATGCATGGGATTCTGGGTATTTGTTCTGTTGTGTTACGGTGCGGATGTTCTCCCGAAATGTGTTTGTCATTCTTGTTTGGTGTGGGTTCACAGTGTGGCGCATATTAGTAAGAGTGTTAAAGTTGTTTATATCGCCACCCTCAGTGTGATCTGTATGGCTGTTAACCAAGTATGCGTTGCCTTCACTTATGTGTGTCTGCAGAAGCCTCATATACCATGTGACTGGGCTGGCAAGCTGTTTGTTCAAGCTGTAGAGGGCGATAAAGGTAGTGACATCACGGCACGCCCTTATTATTGTTGTTGAAAATCAGCATACATTCAAGAGAATAGTTTCCCTGAAATTCGGGAGTCTACCGGAAAAATCGGGAGGGTTGGCAAGTGTGACGCTGTCAAGTGCCCTTCATATAAAACCCGCGGGCCGCACTAACATTACATTTCCATATTAAGGTGCGGGCCGCGTGTCTGAGACCCCTGGTTTATTATACATAGCACAAAGCAAAAAAAAACTTTGTATGTAGTGTTATTTCATTTTAAATTTCAAAAGAGTTTTGTGGCTCCCATTCTTTTCTTTAATTTGTGGAAACGGGTCAAAATGGCTCTTTGACTGGTAAAGGTTGCCGACCCCTGAACTAGACGTATAAGATTTCATGGGATTTAGCGATTAGGAGTGACAGATAGTTTGGTAAACGTATAGCATGTTCTATTATTTGAATGACTCTTACCATAATATGTTACGTTAACATACCAGTTGGTTATTTATGCCTCATATAACGTACACTTATTCAGCCTGTTGTTCACTATTCTTTATTCTAAATTGCCTTTGTCTATTCTTGCTGTTGGCTTTTATCAAATACATTTCCCCCAAAAATGCGACTTATACTCATATACCTTCTTTATCATGCATATTCGGCTGGTGCGACTTATACTCCGGAGTGACTTATACTCCGAAAAATACGGTATGTTTAATGTACCCTAACATTTTTTGTTCAAATAAACCCAACAAAGCAATTTTTTGTGGTCCCCTTTCTTGAGAAAAGTGTCAAAGGACCAATAAGTATGGAAATACATTTTGGTACCGGTACCGGGAGAAGACTGCAGCATTGACGTAACTTGAATATGCAGTTGTAGGATTTGACTGGAGTGGTCCTCCATAACTCTTCTGCTCTTTGGTCAGTCCGTCCCCAAGCTGACGTTCCCTGGAGGCCTGCTGATCGGCTGCAGCCCAGGCTTCATGAACGTCCCCAAGATCAAAGGCACCCACACGGCCATGAAGAGCGGCATGCTGGCCGCCGAGGCCATCTTCCCCAAAGTGACGGCGGAGAGTGTCCAGTCGGAGACGGCGGGTAAACCACTTTGACTTTTCTACAGCTTCCAGGAATAAAAAGTGTTGATCATCAGGGCTCCATGTTCCCGAGTACTCGGAGGCCTTGAAGGCGTCGTGGGTGTGGAAGGAACTCAATGCAGTGAGGAACATCAGACCGTCCTTCCACAACTACTTTGGCCTGTACGGTGGCATGGTCTACACGGGCATCTTCTACTGGATCCTCCGAGGGAAAGAGCCCTGGACGCTCAAACACTGCGGTGAGTACCACCACACACCACTTTGTCCAGGGCGAGGTGCCAGCAAGTCTGTCCTGGTTTTCAGGCCTAGATGCCGACCAGCTTAAGCCGGCTAAAGAATGCACGCCCATCGAGTACCCCAAACCCGACGGGAAGATAAGCTTCGACTTGCTGTCCTCGGTGGCGCTGAGCGGCACCAACCATGAGGGCGACCAGCCCGCCCATCTCACACTCAAGGACGACAACGTGCCCGTGGACAGGAACTTGGCCATCTACGGCGGGCCTGAACAACACTTCTGTCCCGCAGGTAAAATGTCATCTAACTCTGTGTCCCACTTTTACTTGCCCTAAAAGGGACCTAGGATGATTTTTTTTGTAGGCCGAGTCCCAATTCTCCCCCTTAGCCCTTGGCTTTGTATGTATGTCGCCTGTCGTCACCTCTGCTCTTTACTTCATACTTCAGAACCGAAGTGTGGGAGTCGGTTCTGAAGTATGAAGTAAAGAGACATAACTTCATCACCTCGCCTGGTTATTGACTCCAACCCAGAATATTACACTGCCCATACCTATGCTCCTTCAAAGGCTGTGCTACTGGCTGCAAAGCATTGCACTTTCAAATACAACAATGAGTAGAGAGGAGAGTTATGTGTGTAAATAAATGAACGCTGAAATTCAAGTATTTATTTTATGTATATATATATATAATAAAATACATATATATATCTATATATTAGTGATGCGCGGATAGGCAATTTATTTCATCCGCAACCGCGTCAGAAAGTCGTCAACCATCATTTGATCAGAACTGCACCCGCCCGCCATCTGCCCGATCTAATATAGATGATGCAAGGCATTAGTGAGCCTGCCAACTACTCCGGTTTTCCCTTAATTCGTACGGTTTTCATCAACCTATTCCGGGTTTTTCATTAATTAAAAAAAAAAAAAAGGGTGAAAACTACGCGAATTGCACCTTGTGCAGACAAGATTTTTCGATCGGACACGGAGGAATTAGCGATGTAAAAGACCACGTTGGGACAAAAAAACAAGTCTAATGCCGTTGCTAGCGATACAAGTGGAAAACTTTCAACGTTTTTCGTCGCCCAAACAGATTCTTTGGATGTGATAAATGCCGAAGTTTTATTTACGGAGGCAATAATTGAGCATGGATTTCCAATCGCACTGGCTGATCACATGGGACAGTTACATGTTTGTAATGCAATCTTTAAAAATCATTACGCGGTGATCGCGGTCCCAAAAATAAACTTTTCTTGCATGATAATGTCCAGAAAAATTCGCTTTATATTACTATAGAGTCCTTTTAACGAATGAGTTTGATGGTTTATCACAAACCTTAAATGAAAGAAGTCCTTTGTTCTCCTGCACCATGGCCTTGCTTCGTGTTTGGTGCGCAAGCTTTATAACCTCACTGAGGTTATAAAGCTTTTGCCTGTTAAAGAAAGGAGACTGATCCAATGCAGCACAGACTTTCGCGTGCCATGCTGTCACGACCCAGACGCACACCAGTGCGCAATCATATGGGAGCCGCGCTGAGCGCACCTCCAAGCGCGTCTCGCTGCCGGCGACGGCCGGGTATATGGGCCCGACGCTCCAGCGCCATCCATTTTCAGGGCTAGTTGATTCGGCAGGTGGGTTGTTACACACTCCTTAGCGGGTTCCGACTTCCATGGCCACCGTCCTGCTGTCTATATCAACCAGGGTGAGCCCCACCCCTTTCGTGAGCGCACTGCGCGCGGAGTGACCCCTGTTACGCGCCCCCGGCAACAGGGGTGGCGGGCAGGTAAGCTGCGCGGGCGGAGCGCGCGGAGTGACCCATGTTACGAGCCCCCGGCCACGGGGGTGGCGGGCAGGTAAGCTGCTTACCTGCTGCGCGTGACGCCGGCCGCGGCGAAGGCGGACGAGGCGGGGTGTCGGTGCGGTGGGCGCGGTGGTGACCCTGGACGTGCGTCGGGCCCTTCTCGCGGATCGCCTCAGCTACGGCTCCCGGTGGGGCCCTCTCGGGGGAAGGGGCCTCGGTCCCGGACCCCGGCGAGGCGTCCCTTCTCCGCTCCGTAAAAGTGTCCATCTCTTTTCTTTTTTTTCTTCTGTTGTGGCATATGCTGCAGGTGCCTGCTCGTTTTTCGTATGTGGGTAACAACATTTAACTATGTATATATATTTACCAATTGGTTTAGCTGCCACCCGCAAAAAAAAAAAAAAAAAAATATATCTAATTAATCCACCCGACCCGCGCGCGGATAAAATCTTTTTTTTTTTTTTATTTCATCCGCCCGATCCGCGGATAATCCGCGGACTCCGCGGTTGTGTCCGCAAACCGCGCATCTCTACTATATATATATATACAGCTGGAATTCACTGAAAGTCAAGTATTTATTTTATTTATATATATACATAAGAAATACTTGAATTTAAGTGAATTCTAGCTATAAATATACTCCTCCCCCTTAACCCCGCCCCACTAAATCTCCCAAATTTGGAGGTCTCAAGGTTGGCAAGTATGGTGCCAGGCAGTAATGGTATTGTTTGAGCAAGAGTTGCTATATTGTTGAAATGTTTGTGCTCTGTCTACACCAGAACAATCATATTTCATCAAATAGAATGACAGGAATGCTGCAGTTGTTGAACAAAGCTGTGAGGCCACAAATTATTTTAACCAGGAACAAATCCCATTGAGATAAAAGCTCTTTTTCAAGGGAGTCCTGGCCAAAAGGCAGCAAAGTTAACCCCAACTTCCGTCTTCCTCAGGTGTTTACGAGTACGTTCCCGTGGAAACGGGCGAGGGCATGCGCCTGCAGATCAATGCTCAGAACTGTGTGCACTGTAAGACGTGCGACATCAAAGACCCCAGCCAGAACATCAACTGGGTGGTGCCGGAAGGTGGAGGCGGACCAGCTTACAATGGAATGTAAATATTTCTCATACACTTGAAAGATGCTGGAGTAATATCATCATTTGCATTAAAGAGTGTATTTCTTAATATATTATGTGATGGAAATGACAACTTTTTGCTGCCAAACCAAGAAAGCTGGTATTGAACTTGCAATTAGCATACAGTGAGTGGCCTTTGTCGTGGTTTTAATCAACACTGCAATAAAAATACTTTCATAAGTTACCATTTATTCAGGTACATGTTGATCTGCTGTACATAACCATCACAAGAAAGGTGGTGTTCAGTGTGGTACGACACTCGTCACCTGCTGCTCACCTGAGAGGCCTTCAGGCAAACATTTTGGCATAGATTTTCTTCTCTTTCTCCTTCTCCTCCTGCACCTTGATCTGCACTCGCTTCATCTCGTTAATGATGGCTGCCAAGATGGAATACAGAAACATGTGAACTTACTGATGGTACAGTTTCATTCTCCTTACTAGGCATGGGTCAATTACTGGGACCAGGTTTAAAGACATACCGTGGTAGAAAAAAACAAGACATTTTCCAGATGCAGCAGCTGTTTCAAAACCCAACTGCTACATAGCAGTGATTAAAAATCCCTCATTGACATTATCATTAGACATTTATAAAAAGAACAATAGTGTGACAGTGGCTTACACTTGCATCGCATCTCATAAGCTTGACAACACACTGTGTCCAATATTTTCACAAAGATAAAATAAGTCATATTTTTGGTTCATTTAATAGTTAAAACAAATGTACATTATTGCAATCAGTTGATAAAACATTGTCCTTTACAATTATAAAAGCTTTTTACTCTGCTTGCATGTCAGCAGACTGGGGTAGATCCTGCTGAAATCCTATGTATTCAATCAATAGACAATCCTTTTCAATCGGGAAAAAAATCGTTTTTGAATCGGGAATCGCATTGAATCGAATCGTGACCCGAAGAATGGATATTGAATCGAATCGTGGGACACCCAAAGATTCACAGCCCTAGTAAGAACTGCCCTTTATGAATTGATTAGAATACATGTGCTTCACTGTCATTGTGCTCTATTATATTATTTTGAAATTCTTATGTACCGTATTTTCCGCACTATAAGGCGCACCTAAAAACCACAAATTTTCTCAAAAGCTGACAGTGCGCCTTATAACCCGGTGCGCTTTATATATGGATAAATATTAAGATTCATTTTCATAAAGTTTCGGTCTCGTAACTACGGTAAACAGCCGCCATCTTTTTTCCCGGTAGAACAGGAAGCGCTTCTTCTACGCAAGCAACCGCCAAGGTAAGCACCCGCCCCCATAGAACAGGAAGCGCTTCTTCTTCTACTGTAAGCAACCACCCGCCCGCGTAGAAGAAGAAAAAGCGCGCGGATATCACCGTACGTTTCATTTCCTTTGTGTGTTTACATCTGTAAAGACCACAAAATGGCTCCTACTAAACGACAGGGATCCGGTTCATGAAAAGACGCAATCTCTCCATCCGCACACGGATTACTATTTCACAGCAACTGATATTCCTGTGAACCGCACCGTGGATACAACGGGAGCACGTACGGTGAATATTCGCACCACAGGGAATGAGAAGTCATCCTTCACTGTGGTTCTAGCTTGCCATGCTAATGGCCAGAAACTTCCACCCATGGTGATATTCAAAAGGAAGACCTTGCCAAAAGAGACCTTTCCAGCCGGCGTCATCATAAAAGCTAACTCGAAGGGATGGATGAAGAAAAGATGAGCGAGTGGTTAAGGTAAGTTTAAGTTTACGCTTCGTCCATGTTGATATACGATTCCATGCGCGCCCACATCACGCTGGTTTTTAATATATTATTAAAGTTTGACTGACCTATTTGACTGTTTTTTTGACATTCCTTTAGCGCAGTTAGATGCGGCTTACAACACGGGGCGGCTTATAGGTGGAAAAAGTTTTGAAATATGCCGTTCATTGAAGGCGCGGCTTATAACCCAGGGCGCCTTATGGTGCCGAAAATACGGTAACTGCAATGTTTTGTTTTTTTTTCTTTTCTTTTCAATAAATACATTTTAGGGCCATAATTACAAAACCATAGTGTGATTTTTGTTTTTTGGCCTAAGGTTATACTGTCAAAATGTCTTGGTTCTCATGCCTTGTCCCGTGTTTACTTCTGTTGTTTGCTTCCCTCAGACTTAATCCCTCGGATGTAATTCATTGTCTCTTTGACGAGAAGGAACACTGTACATTTTCTTGTTAGCAGGTTCCATTGAAGACATGTTTTTAGCATTTTATCTTTGCGTCTCCATTTGAAGTAGAAAAAGCTCTCACCTTTATCCTCTGGAGTTATACCCTGAGCTGCCTTCAGATCAGTCTGAAAAGAAAAACAAGTAAAGATCACTGCCAGTTTTTGCAGGAAAAAGAAGTCTTTAGCCTTACAAATGCTTTTCTTCCGCAAACATATTAGGTATGAACTGTTGTTACCATGGCTTGGCTCAATTCTTTCAAGCCCTGCCAGGCCTGAGCCCTGCGGAAGAGAGCCTTGGTATTGGCCTGGTCCAGCTCCAGAGCCTGAAACATACATAATGATTAACAGTTGAGGTGGCGCCATCTAGTGGTTAGGGTGGTCAACCGCATGCAGACCTCGTTGCAGTTGTCCAGAGCTTCTTGCCACAGCTGCATCTTCAGTTTGCATGCAGCCATGTTGAGGTAGCAGCTGAGGACCGTGGGTCCGAGCTTCTTCTGCACCACCTCCTCGTCCTCCTCCAGCTCCTCGCTGCACACCTCCAGATACCTGCACGTGTCACCAATCATCAACTTAATGATGTCACTGTGCTCGTTGCCTTAATGATGGCAAAAAGTACAGTACGGTTTGGTTGTTTTGTGCTTTCCCCAATTCTACTGTACATTGATGTCAGTTCTTAAAGCATTTAAGACCATGAACTACACGTCACTACCAGGTTTTTCCGGGCCCCCCACAGTTCTGTACCACTGTGCAAGTTAAAAAGCTGCAGTTCAAGTGTCACCTGAGAGCTTTGCTGTATTTGATGACTGCAGCTTTCCAGTCTTGACTCTTGAAAAGGTTGTTGCCGATGTTCTTCACGTCCTCAGCTGCAGACAGAACTTTGTCCACCTAGTAGAGATGCGCGGATAGGCAATTATTTCATCCGCAACCGCATCACAAAAGTCGTCAACCATCCGCATCCATCCGAACCAACATTTTATCAAAACCACACCCGTCCGCACCCGCCCGTTGTTATATATCTAATATAGACGATGCAAGCATATTAGTGAGGTTATAAAGCTTTTGCCTGTTAAAGAAAGGAGACCGATCCAATTCAGCAGAGACATTCAATGTGTGCCACGCATTAGTGGCTAAGATATATTAATGCGTGATAATATTATTTATCATTATTATAATATTATTGTCATTTCCATTAAGAAAGTGTTGACTATTGTTGCCAATGCCCTCAGATCAGGAGTGCGTTCCTCACACTTTGTGTGCGCAGTTGCAGCAAGCAGAATGAGGCTTTTACGAAGTTAAAAAAATGTTTTAGAAAGACTAGGTCTATATTTTCGTTAGGTAAAAAAAATGTTCTGAATTTATTTCAATGAATATTAACTTGTTAACGTTATAATGCTCAAATAGGGACGTGGGCGGGGTGCACAGTGAAACAGTGAACAATTTTGCGACAAAGATGAACCTTTATTGATTGATCTGCAGCCATGACAAAATATCAGACAATCTCCATTGTCAGCGACAGGTAGGAACATAAAGATAAACACATAGCCTATGTTCTAGGCATAGGCTCATACCTTTTTAAGTTGAAATAAAAAAATAAATAAAAAATGTGCCTCATAAGCCTTAGGCTGTCAATCACGTGCACAAACTTAAATAATACAATAACATATGTATGTCATCTCTATTTAAACAAAAATAAATTAAATAAATAATAATAATAAATGACCTACAACTTATTGGCCAAGGCAAATAGCTGAAGGGGGGAAATCAAACCCATCAGACTGCACTTTATCATCAAACTTGAATTATAATGAAAATAGACAAACAAAGCAGGCTAAATATCCTTACATTGTCGCCAATCGGAGATGCGCTTCACTTGAAAGTGAGGCCAAATAATTATTCACACATAGTAGTATATCTCCAATAGAAAAAAACACAATAAACAACGCAATTGCCTTAATTCCTTTGCATTGTAGTGCGCCCAAACACGTAACCATCAAAATTATTCAGCTGACCGAACTCAATATAGGTTAGACATGGGCTTATTTGGTATAGCCTATAGGTAACGTAGACTAATTCCTTTAACATATCCAACCGTATGTCTACTTACTTTTTTTTTTGTTAGCACTATGCAGGAATAAAATGGCATCTACAGTGCCAGGATTCATGCGAGAGCGCCTGGCCTCTAAAATGTGCCCTGCTGCGCTGAAGGAGCGCTCACTTGCGCCACTTGTTGCTGGGACGCGGTGCCTGATTAATAATTGACTGTTTCAAAGAGTGCTGCTTGTTTTTCGTATGTGGGTAACAACATTTACCTATATATATACAGGTAAAAGCCAGTAAATTAGAATATTTTGAAAAACTTGATTTATTTCAGTAATTGCATTCAAAAGGTGTAACTTGTACATTATATTTTTTCATTGCACACAGACTGATGCATTCAAATGTTTATTTCATTTAATTTTGATGATTTGAAGTGGCAACAAATGAAAATCCAAAATTCCGTGTGTCACAAAATTAGAATATTACTTAAGGCTAATACAAAAAAGGGATTTTTAGAAATGTTGGCCAACTGAAAAGTATGAAAATGAAAAATATGAGCATGTACAATACTCAATACTTGGTTGGAGCTCCTTTTGCCTCAATTACTGCGTTAATGCGGCGTGGCATGGAGTCGATGAGTTTCTGGCACTGCTCAGGTGTTATGAGAGCCCAGGTTGCTCTGATAGTGGCCTTCAACTCTTCTGCGTTTTTGGGTCTGGCATTCTGCATCTTCCTTTTCACAATACCCCACAGATTTTCTATGGGGCTAAGGTCAGGGGAGTTGGCGGGCCAATTTACAACAGAAATACCATGGTCCGTAAACCAGGCACGGGTAGATTTTGCGCTGTGTGCAGGCGCCAAGTCCTGTTGGAACTTGAAATCTCCATCTCCATAGAGCAGGTCAGCAGCAGGAAGCATGAAGTGCTCTAAAACTTGCTGGTAGACGGCTGCGTTGACCCTGGATCTCAGGAAACAGAGTGGACCGACACCAGCAGATGACATGGCACCCCAAACCATCACTGATGGTGGAAACTTTACACTAGACTTCAGGCAACGTGGATCCTGTGCCTCTCCTGTCTTCCTCCAGACTCTGGGACCTCGATTTCCAAAGGAAATGCAAAATTTGCTTTCGTCAGAAAACATGACTTTGGACCACTCAGCAGCAGTCCAGCTCTTTTTTTCCTTAGCCCAGGTGAGACGCTTTTCGCGCTGTTTCTTGGTCAACAGTGGCTTGACACGAGGTATGCGGCAGTTGAAACCCATGTCTTTCAAGCGTCTCTTGGTGGTGGATCTTGAAGCACTGACTCCAGCAGCTGTCCACTCCTTCTGAATCTCCCCCACATTTTTGAATGGGTTTTTTTTCACAATCTTGACCAGGGCGCGGTGATCCCTATCGCTTGTACACTTTTTCTGACCACAGTTTTTCCTTCCCTTTGCCTCTCCATTAATGTGTTTGGACACAGAGCTCTGAGAACAGCCAGCCTCTTCAGCAATAACCTTTTGTGTCTTTCCCTCCTTGTGCAATGTGTCGATGGTTGCCTTTTGGACAGCTGTCAAATCTGAAGTCTTCCCCATGTTTGTGTAGGCTTCAGAACTGGACTGAGAGACCATTTAAAGCCCTTTGCAGGTGTTTTGAGTTAATCAGCTGATTAGTTTGTGGCACCAGGTGTCTTCAAAATTTAACCCTTACACAATATTCTAATTTTGTGACACACGGAATTTTGGATTTTCATTTGTTGCCACTTCAAATCATCAAAATTAAATGAAATAAACATTTGAATGCATCAGTCTGTGTGCAATGAATAAATATAATGTACAAGTTACACCTTTTGAATGCAATTACTGAAATAAATCAAGTTTTTCAAAATATTCTAATTTACTGGCTTTTACCTGTATATTTCCGAATTGGTTCAACCGCCAACCGCCCGCATCTATTTAAAATCTATTTTTACCCGCCCGACCCGCGGTTTATCCGCGGTTGTGTCCGCAAACCGCGCATCTCTACCACCTAGACAACAAACACACGTGCCTAGTTGTGTTTGTCGGCCCCTCCTCGCACTCAACAAGATGTATATTGATCTTGTTGTTTATTGGGCGACTGACCTTGAAGAGGCAAACAACTTACGTCTTTAAAGTCGACATCTGAGTCCTCTGGGAAGTCAGGGTGGGTGTCCCCGGTCCCGTCAATTGGTGCCACGCCCCAGCTGTCTCCGTCCTTATGCTCGCCGCAGTCAGCAATGAGGCACGGCTGCAACAAGACGGCACAACCCTTTTTTGTCATTTCTTTGTCCTGAATCGCAGGTTGTTTTTTTTTGTTTACCTTAACAGGAGTGTCGTCCTTTGTGTCCATGGACTCCAGCATTTTAACCATTCCCACGCCCTTCAGCACTTGTCCAAAGACCACGTGTTTGCCATCCAAGTGCGGCGTGGGCACGGTGGTGATGAAGAACTGTGAGCCATTGGTGTCGGGCCCTGCATTGGCCATGCTCAGCAGGCCCACTTGGTCGTGCTGCACGCAAAAAGAAAGATTAAAATGTCATTTAGAGCAGGTCAGACCTCCACCAAGGCTATCCATCCGTCCGTCCGTTTTCTACCGCTTGTCCCTTCGGGGTCGTGGGGGTGTTGGAGCCTATCCCAGCAACAAGTGGCCAACACAGATCGACAGACTACATTCACACTCGAGGGCCAATCAACACTGCAAAAAGTGAAATCTAAGTAAGAGGAAATATCTCAAATAAGGGTGATATTTGCTTATTTTCTGTCTGATAAGATCATTCTTCTCACTAAGCAGATTTTATGTTAGAGTGTTTTACTTGTTTTGCTCCTAAATGATCTCAGTAAGATATTACAGCTTGTAGCTGAGATTTGATGACCTATATTGAGTAAAACATGCTTGAAACTAGAATATCAAGTGTTGCAAAGCTGTGTCATCAACACTCACAAGTATAAAACTACTTTTTTAAAGTACCGTATTTTCCGCACTATTAGCCGCACCTAAAAACCACAAATTTACTCAAAAGCTGACAGTGCGGCTTTTAACCCGGTGCGCTTTATATATGGATTAATATTAAGATTCATTTTCATAAAGTTTCGGTCTCGCAACTACGGTAAACAGCCGCCATCTTTTTTCCCCGTAGAAGAGGAAGTGCTTCTTCTTCTACGCAAGCAACCGCCAAGGTAAGCACCCGCCCCCATAGAACAGGAAGCGCTGCTTCTTCTACTGTAAGCAACCACCCGCCCGCGTAGAAGAAGTAAAAGCGCGCGGATATTACCGTACGTTTCATTTCCTTTGTGTGTTTACATCTGTAAAGACCACAAAATGGCTCCTACTAAGCGACAGGGATCCGGTTCATGAAAAGACGCAATCTCTCCATCCGCACACGGATTACTATTTCACAGCAACTGCCTAAAGACTTTCAAGAAAAGCTGGCTACTTTCCGTGCATATTGTAAAAACAAGATAGCTGAAAAAAAGATCCGGCCAGAGAACATTATCAACATGGACGAGGTTCCACTGACTTTTGATATTCCTGTGAACCGCACTGTGGATACAACGGGAGCACGTACGGTGAATATTCGCACCACAGGGAATGAGAAGTCATCCTTCACTGTGGTTCTAGCTTGCCATGCTAATGGCCAGAAACTTCCACCCATGGTGATATTCAAAAGGAAGACCTTGCCAAAAGAGACCTTTCCAGCCGGCGTCATCATAAAAGCTAACTCGAAGGGATGGATGAAGAAAAGATGAGCGAGTGGTTAAGGTAAGTTTAAGTTTACGCGAAGAGGCCGGGTGGCTTTTTTCACGCAGCTCCGTCCATGTTGATATACGATTCCATGCGCGCCCACATCACGCTGGTTTTAATATATTATTAAAGTTTGACTGACCTATTTGACTGTTTTTTTGACATTCCTTTAGCGCAGTTAGATGCGGCTTACAACACGGGGCGGCTTATAGGTGGACAAAGTTTTGAAATATGCCGTTCATTGAAGGCGCGGCTTATAACCCAGGGCGCCTTATGGTGCGGAAAATACGGTACCGTATTTGTCGGACTATAAGTCGCAGTTTTTAATCAGTTTGGCCGGGCTCCAGTGAGATTTATATATGTTTTTTTCCCTTCTTTATTATGCATTTTCGGCAGGTGCGACTTATACTCCGAAAAATACGGTAATCATTTCTTATTTCAAGCATGAAAAAAAAAAATCATGATTTTGACACGATTGTATCTCATAATTAAAACAGATGACAGCCAAATGGACTTTGCTGTTTTATTTTCAATGAAACAATAGAAAAGAGGTCCTCATATAGTAGTACAGTTGGCACGGTACAGTAAACTGACAGTTAATATTTAAACATTTGACATTTCTAACAATTTTGAACAGAAACAGTTCATGCACATTCAGATTAATTCTTCAAAATTACATTAAAAAAAAATTCTGGCCGGGGGCCGGGCTGTATTTATGCGCACTAATTGACTGAAAGAGCACGCACTTGGCGCGATGATGTCATGTTATCCATGGAAAAATGCATCTTGAGACTAGGGATGTCCGATAATATCGGCCTGCCGATATTATCGACCAATAAATGCATTAAAATGTAATATCGGAAATTATCGGTATCGTTTTTTTTTTTTTATTATCGGTATCGTTTTTTAATTAAATCAACATAAAAAACACAAGATACACTTACAATTAGTGCACCAACCCAAAAAACCTCCCTCCCCCATTCACACAAAAGTGTTGTTTCTTTCTGTTATTAATATTCTGGTAGGTTCCTACATTATATATCAATATATATCAATACAGTCTGCAAGGGATACAGTCCGTAAGCACACATGATTGTGGTCCACTAATAGTACTAACCTTTAACACTTAATTTTACTCATTTTCATTCATTACTAGTTTCTATGTAACTGTTTTTATATTGTTTTACTTTCTTTTTTATTCAAGAAAATGTTTTTAATTTATTTATCTTATTTTATTAATTTTTTTAAAAAGTACCTTATCTTCACCATACCTGGTTGTCCAAATTAGGCATAATAATGTGTTAATTCCACCACTGTACACATCTGTTGATATCGGTATTGGTAATTAAAGAGTTGGACAATATCGGATATCGGCAAAAAGCCATTATCGGACATCCCTACTTGAGACCATATGATTTGCCCGAGAGTAACAAGCGGATGCCTTGTTGCCTTTCCATTAAGAACAATAAATCAGTTTTTAGTATAAGTTTGCTGGTTTCAAGAAATGTAATGCCGAGCGCATATCATTATGTCAAGATAATGGCACTAGCATTTACTTCATTTAAGAATATTTTTCAACATATTGAGCAAAAAAGTCTCTTTTTTTTTCTACCAAGAAAAGTGCACTTGTTATTAGTGAGAATATACTTATTTTAAGCTATTTTTGGGTTCATTGAAGTTAGCTAATTTTACTTGTTTTGGAAAGTCTTGACAAGCCAAATGTTCTTGTTCTATTGGCAGATAATTTTGCTTAGTTCAAGTAAAATATCCTTCATTTTTGTATTTTTTTTCCTTGTTTTTGAACACTGACTTCTTGCAGTGCAGGGGCATGTTTTAGAGGTGGGAGGAAGCCGGAGTCACGGGCTAAACCACCTAAAAACAGGTTTTTGCATGACCCACTTTGCGATGCAGTTGCACTCCAGCCCTGTGGATGGCGATAGTGTTTTGTTTTGGTCCCAAAGAAAGCACATTAAAGGGGCGCCATTTTTCCAATGTAGCCTGCCATGTTGCAGCAACTCGTTCTTAAAGACGTGAAACATGCACGCATGAAGCTTGGTTCCCACTGAGGTGCTTAAGCCATGCATTCTCTTAAAGAGACAGCTTACATCTTCCTAAGAGAAGCAACACAAAACATATCCTTCTACCAATCATAACTAAATGACTTCACTTACTATGCGTCTACTGCATTTATTGTATCATTCAAAACATCCATTCATGAACCAGCCTGCTGCTGTTTTGCACGCACCAATACTTTATCAGTGTTGGCGCTAGGAATTTTCTAAATGGGGTCCCATCAAGTCATAAAAATGGGCTCCCACAGTAAATGTGTGGGGTCCCACTTTTTTGTAAGCGTTTTCAAAACAAATGATAAATTAATGCATTATCCTGTTGTGTTTTGGAAAAAGGTTGTCATAAACGTTATTCATTAAAAAAAAGAAAACACATTTTGATGCATATGTACATTTATTCAGTTATAAACATTCATTCACTTTCTTCTTTCCTTCATGGATCTAAACCAGGGGTCCTCAAACTTTTTGACTCGGGGGCCGCATTGGGTTAAAACAATTTGGCTGGGGGCTGGGCTGTGTGTGTGTATGTGTATGTGTATATGTATGTATATTAGGGCTGGACGATATGGCCTTTTATTAATATATGGATATGTTTAGTCCATGTCACCATACACCATATATATGTGGATATGTTTAGTCCATGTCACCATACACCATATATATGTGGATATGTTTAGTCCATGTCACCATACACCATATATATGTTTAGTCCATGTCACCATACACCATATATATGTGGATATGTTTAGTCCATGTCACCATACACCATATATATGTGGATATGTTTAGTCCATGTCACCATACACCATATATATGTTTAGTCCATGTCACCATACACCATATATATGTGGATATGTTTAGTCCATGTCACCATACACCATATATATGTTTAGTCCATGTCACCATACACCATATATATGTGGATATGTTTAGTCCATGTCACCATATATACCGTATTTTCCGCACTATAAGGCGCACCTAAAAACCACAAATTTTCTCAAAAGCTGACAGTGCGGCTTATAACCCGGTGCGCTTTATATATGGATTAATATTAAGATTCATTTTCATAAAGTTTCGGTCTCGCAACTACGGTAAACAGCCGCCATCTTTTTTCCCCGTAGAAGAGGAAGTGCTTCTTCTTCTACGCAAGCAACCGCCAAGGTAAGCACCCGCCCCCATAGAACAGGAAGCGCTTCTTCTTCTACTGTAAGCAACCACCCGCCCGCGTAGAAGAAGAAGAAGCGCGCGGATATTACCGTACGTTTCATTTCCTTTGTGTGTTTACATCTGTAAAGACCACAAAATGGCTCCTACTAAGCGACAGGTTTCCGGTTCATGAAAAGACGCAATCTCTCCATCCGCACACAGACTACTATTTCACAGCAACTGCCTAAAGACTTTCAAGAAAAGCTGGCTACTTTCCGTGCATATTGTAAAAACAAGATAGCTGAAAAAAAGATCTGGCCAGAGAACATTATCAACATGGACGAGGTTCCACTGACTTTTGATATTCCTGTGAACCGCACTGTGGATACAACGGGAGCACGTACGGTGAATATTCGCACCACAGGGAATGAGAAGTCATCCTTCACTGTGGTTCTAGCTTGCCATGCTAATGGCCAGAAACTTCCACCCATGGTGATATTCAAAAGGAAGACCTTGCCAAAAGAGACCTTTCCAGCCGGCGTCATCATAAAAGCTAACTCGAAGGGATGGATGAAGAAATGATGAGCGAGTGGTTAAGGTAAGTTTACGCGAAGAGGCCGGGTGGCTTTTTTCACGCAGCTCCGTCCATGTTGATATACGACTCCGTGCGCGCCCACATCACGCTGGTTTTAATATGTTATTAAAGTTTGACTGACCTATCTGACTGTTTTTTTGACATTCCTTTAGCGCAGTTAGATGCGGCTTATAACACGGGGCGTCTTATAGGTGGACAAAGTTTTTAAATATGCCGTTCATTGAAGGCGCGGCTTATAACCCAGGGCGCCTTATGGTGCGGAAAATACGGTATGTGGATATTTTGCCTTAGCCTTGAATGAACACTTGATGCATATAATGACAGCAGTATGATGATTCTATGTGTCTACATTAAAACATTCTTCTTCATACTGCATTAATATATGCTACTTTTAAACTTTCATGTAGAGAGGGAAATCACAACTAAAAGTGTATTTATTAAAGAGTTATTAAGCAGTGGCACAAACATTCATGTCATTTTTAAAAACAGAAAGTGCAAGATTGTCAGAGACATTTTAAAACAAGCTGTTAGTGCACTTTTGTGCATGATGTCACACAAGATATTTCAATAACTGTCAAATAAAAATGAGCTGCATAGTAGGAAATCAAACAGTGTATGTCCTTCACTATGTGGTAGGTTCCTGCGGACGTTATCTCCTTCTGTTGTTGACTATTTGTTTCATACGGTGTTGATGTGGAAATGGTTGCTTGGCATTTTGTGGGTGTGGCACCGAACGGAGATGTTGACATGCGGAGTTTCAAGCACTCTTCATTCTCTAGCGGGTGACTTTTCAAATGATGCTACACATTAGCAGTAATGCTACTACTTTTTGTAGCAACGCTTTTGCCGCATAATTGTTCAACATATTCCCGCTTGAAGCCAAACCACCGCCAGATGATGCACCCCGTGCTGTTTTTCTTGGGAATGAATTATTCTTCCTTCATTTGTTACCAGATTCGCACCTTCTCTCTCTCGTATTACCACTCGCACCGCTAGCACAACAGCTAATGTTACCATGTAGCTACCTCTCTGCTCCGCAAGAGCGTGTGACGTTGCACGCGTGACGTATGTAAGAAGGTGCGCTCGTTTTATGTCTCTGTGAGAAGGAGAGACAAGAAAGAGTGAGAAACTGTGTGAGAACATATACCGTATTTTCCGCACTATAAGGCGCACAGGATTATAAGGCGCATCTTCAATGAATGGCCTATTTTAAAACTTTGTTCATATATAAGGCTTACCGCATTATAAGGCACATAGAATAGACCCTACAGTAGAGGCTGGGGTTGCGAGACCTGTTGTGGCTCAATATTGGTCCATATATAAGGCGCACCGGATTATAAGGCATACTGTCAGCTTTAGAGAAAATTGGAGGTTTTTAGGTGCACCTTATAGTGCGGAAAATACAGTACCGTATTTTTCGGAGTATAAGTCGCACCGGAGTATAAGTCGCACCGGCCGAAAATGCATAATAAATAAGGAAAAAAAACATATATAAGTCGCACTGGAGTATAAGTCGCATTTTTTGGGGAAATGTATTTGATAAAAGCCAACAGCAAGAATAGACATTTGAAAGGCAATTTAAAATAAATAAAGAATAATGAACAACAGGCTGAATAAGTGTACGTTATATGAGGCATAAATAACCAACTGGTATGTTAACGTAACATATTATGGTAAGAGTCATTCAAATAACTATAACATATAGAACATGCTATACGTTTACCAAACAATCTGTCACTCCTAATCGCTAAATCCCATGAAATCTTATACGTCTAGTCTCTTACGTGAATGAGATCAATAATATTATTTGATATTTTACGCTAATGTGTTAATAATTTCACACATAAGTCGCTCCTGAGTATAAGTCGCACCCCCGGCCAAACTATGAAAAAAACTGCAACTTATAGTCCGAAAAATACGGTACTCAAATATCAAGATATAGTAATTTTCTATATCACAGAGACAAACCCGCGATATATCGTGTATATTCGATATATCTATATATATATATATATATATATATATATATATATATATATACACACAGTATACATATACACATGTACATATATATACATATATATATATACACATATATACTGTATATATATATATATATATATATATATATATATATTATAATGTAAATATAAATTTATGTATATACATATACATGTACGTATATGTATATGTATATACATATATATATATATATATATGTATATTAGAGATGCGCGGTTTGCGGGCACAACCGCGGAGTCCGCGGATTATCCGCGGATCGGGCGGGTGAAATTAAAAAAAATTAGATTTTATCCGCGGGTCGGGTCGGGTGGTTGAAATAAAAAACAATTTGATTTTAAATAGATTCAGGCGGGTGGCAGTTAAACCAATTGGGAAATATATATACATAGTTAAATGTTGTTACCCACATACGAAAAACGAGCAGGCACCTGCAGCATATGCCACAACAGAAGAAAAAAAAAGAAAAGAGATGGACACTTTTACGGAGCGGAGAAGGGACGCCTCGCCGGGGTCCGGGACCGAGGCCCCTTCCCCCGAGAGGGCCCCACCGGGAGCCGTAGCTGAGGCGATCCGCGAGAAGGGCCCGACGCACGTCCAGGGTCACCACCGCGCCCACCGCACCGACACCCCGCCTCGTCCGCCTTCGCCGCGGCCGGCGTCCCGCGCAGCAGGTAAGCAGCTTACCTGCCCGCCACCCCCGTGGCCGGGGGCTCGTAACAGGGGTCACTCCGCGCGCTCCGCCCGCGCAGCTTACCTGCCCGCCACCCCTGTTGCTGGGGGCACGTAACAGGGGTCACTCCGCGCGCAGTGCGCTCACGAAAGGGGTGGGGCTCACCCTGGTTGATATAGACAGCAGCTAGGACGGTGGCCATGGAAGTCGGAACCCGCTAGGGAGTGTGTAACAACCCACCTGCCGAATCAACTAGCCCTGAAAATGGATGGCGCTGGAGCGTCAGGCCCATACCCGGCCGTCGCCGGCAGCGAGACGCGCTTGGAGGTGCGCTCAGCGCGGCTCCCATATGATTGCGCACTGGTGTGCGTCTGGGTCGTGACAGCGTGGCACGCGAATGTCTGTACTGCATTGGATCAGTCTCCTTTCTTTAACAGGCAAAAGCTTTATAACCTCACTAATGCCTTGCATCGTCTATATTAGATATATAACAACGGGCGGGTGCGGTTCTGATCAAATGTTACATCGGGTGGATGGCGGATGGTTGACGACTTTCTGATGCGGTTGCGGATGAAATAATTGCCTATCCGCGCATCTCTAATGTGTATATATATATATATATATATATATATATGTATATATATATATATATATATATATATAAATTGTTTAAAAATTTGTTAATAAATAACCAAAAAATTTATATTTTGTTGTTTTCTTACTGTACCGAAAATGAACCGAACCGTGACCTCTAAACCGAAATACGTACCGAACCGAAATTTTTGTGTACCGTTACACCCCTAATATATATATATATATATATATATATATATATATATATATATATATATACCTCGCGCACTAATTGACTGAAAGAGTGCGCACTTACTGATGATGTCACGTTATTGATGGGAAAATGCATTTTTAGACAATATGATTTGCCTAAGCAACGAGGAGACACCAAGAGTAACAAGTGGTAGAAAATGGATTAGAAAGGACAGATTTTAGAAAATAATAAAAAAAAGTTTTTTGCTTTTTAACTTGGCACACATTTTGGACGCTGGTGGGCCGTAGTTTGGGGACCCCTGATCTAAACTTTACCGCTGCCGGTATTTTTTTCAATATTTTTAATGTAATATTTTCAGAATGTGTTTGTTCTATTTTTCGCCAAAGTAAGACAAAGAAAACAATCGGAAGTTGTGTTTATTTTTTAGTTTTAATGCCATGATTTTAATAGTCATGTGCGCAGATTTTCCTAAAATGGTCTAATGGGCATTTTTACAAGCAAGAAGTCTAATAGCGGACCAGGGCCAGGACCGTGTGTTGTACCTTGTAATGGAAGTTTTCATCCTCAAACTTCTCGCCGTAGATGCTCTCACCGCCGGTGCCATTCTGGTTGGAGAAGTCGCCTCCTTGGATCATGAACTTCTTGATAACTGTCACATACAAGATGAACCATTAAAACCACTCAAATGAGAGAAAACTCAAGCGTAGTAGCCCTTCAAAGGGTCCTTGGTAACATACTTCTGTGGAAGGGACATCCCTTGAAGTGCAGAGGCTTCCCCGTGGATTTGCCCAAGCCTTTTTCTCCGGTGCAGAGGGCACGGAAGTTTTCGGCGGTTTTGGGAGTGACGTCGGCAAACAGCTCCATGATAATTCGGCCGGCTGAAAAACAAATTGTCAAGTCTAATTTGTGAAGGTACTGAGGTCTAATTTAAAGAAGTAAATCAATTTCACTTCTTACAAAATCTTTCAGGATATGACAAACCTAGCCATGCATGTTTTTTATGTGTGTTTTCATTTGTTTCTATATCCATACTTCATTGTCATGGTATCAAGATTATTTCTAGGGCTGTCACACCATTAAAATGTTTAATCGCGAATAATCGCATTTTGTTCATAGTTAACTCAAAATTAATCACAGATAGGTATAATTTTGTATCATTAATAAATGTACCCTAAACAGATCATTTTGAAGGAGGGTATCTCAGCTGTAATCTGTGACATTTCTACCTGAATAAATGCCTCTGATATTCTGTACAAGTTTATGGTCTTCATATTGCTGCATAACAATGTTTTAACATTCTTTATTCATGACATGTAATACTGAGCCTGCTAGTTATTCTGTAGACCAGGGGTGCTCACACTTTTTCTGCAGGCGAGCTACTTTTCAATTGATCAAGTCGTGGGGATCTACCTCATTCATATATATAATTTATATTTACTTATTTATGAAATATAAGTTTTTGTTAATAAGTTAAAGGTGTTTAATGATAATGCAAGCATGTTTAACACATATAGTTAATATTGTTAATAAATTAAAGGTGTTTAATGATAATGCAATCATGTTTAACACATAGTTAATATTGTTAATAAATTAAAGGTGTTTAATGATAGTACAAGTATGTTTAATACATATAGTTAATATTGTTAACAAGTTAAAGGTGTTTAAAGATAATGCAAGCATGTTTAATACATATAGTTAATATTGTTAACAAGTTAAAGGTGTTTAATGATAATACAAGCATGTTTAATACATATAGTTAATATTGTTAATAAGTTAAAGGTGTTTAAAGATAATGCAAGCATGTTTAACACATATAGTTAATATTGTTAACAAGTTAAGGTGTTTAAAGATAATACAGGCATGTTTAACACATATAGATTCCTTTCTTTCATGAAGACAAGAATATAAGTTGGTGTATTACCTGATTCTGATGACTTGCATTGATTAGAATCAGACAGTGGTGCTAAAAACGTCCGCATTTTCGAATGGAGGAGAAAAAAGTCCTCCTTTCTGTCCAATACCACATGAAAGTGGTTGGTTTTTGGCATCTTATTTGTCCAGCTTCCGTACTCCTGTGTATACACTTTACAAGAAATACATTGTCGGCAAACTCCGTAGCTTGCTAGCTTGTGCACGCCAGCTTTCTGAGACTCTTGTTTTGTTAGCGCAACTGTGCAACTGTGCAGTCGGTCTTTGGAGTTTTGACGACAGGTACGGCGCCAGAGTCTGTTGAAATAAAGTGTTTCTCGCCTTCCAGTCGGTAATTTTAATGAGCTGGCAGCAGCCAGCGTCATCTCAGAAGACCCTCGGGTGCCGTGAATGTCAATCAAGTGACGAAAGTGACGTCATAGTGAAGATTTATGATCGCTCATTTTTAGGACTATTTTTTTAATGCCTGGCTGGTGATCGACTGACACACCCTCCGAGATCGACTGGTAGCTCGCGATCGACGTAATGAGCACCTCTGCTGTAGACCATAACAAGTTGTAAAATCATTTACACAATATGTCTGCCAGCCAGAACCCCCACCTCATATTCCTAAACAACATCTCTGACAAAGCATGATCGTAATGCAAGACATTTTTATTTTGCTAATGTCAGGGCTTCCCCTAAATTAACAAAACACCTGTTGTGGTGGGGGCGTGGTCGGTATGACATCATCGCATGCTTTGCTATGATGCATATATACTTTAAAAAAGGCCAAAAATTTCATATACATTTAAAATAAATCTGTTATTTAGTATTAACATATAATTTTTTTCTGACATGATAAAATTTTGTTCTATTTTTAAATTGTTATTGCACTTGGTTGAGAATTTGAGATTTCTCCAATCCTTTTAGTCACTCTTTTTTCATAAAAAGGACTGGCAACAAATCGAGCATCTATTTCTGGTGTTATTGGAGACTGTACTGGTCTTTAGAGACTGTCTTCTTTTTGTCACAAAAAGCCAGCCTGACGTCATACTTGCTGCGTGTTGCTGGGAGCCTTTCTTTCATTAAAAGCTGCCAGTGTCATCTTAAACCGGGGGTCTCTTTAGTGCCGCCCTAGTGGCTCCCTGGAGCATTTTTTAAAAAGTATTGAAAATGGGAAAAGGTGGTGGAAAATACTTCTTGTTTGAGGACAAACATGACACAAACCTTCCCAATAGTTAGAACTACCACTGTTTATGTTTGTGTGTATGCTTCACTGATGACACTATTTGGTCAACATCCTTTTGTCCTAATTTCGGCGGTTCTTGAACTCACCATAGTGTGGACTGTGACGCAACAGTTTGATTACATGTAAAATCTTCCACTACTTTGTCTCATTTTGTCCACCAAACGTTTTATGAGTGCAAGCTAATCAATGCTAACATGCTATTTTGGCTAGCTGTATGTACATATTGCATCGTTATGCCTCGTTTGTAGCTATATTTGAGATCATTTAATTTCCTTTACTTATCTACTCTGTGTATTTAATTTATATTTGCATGTCTCATGACACATTATCTAATACTGGCTGCATTTCAGATAGTTGTTTGTGTGTCATGTTGTTCCAGACCACAGCAAACATTACCTAGCTTGCCAAAGATTGTAATAAATCCATGAAAAGAAGACGTTTCCTTTAACTTGGACACACACATCTATAACTTTGGCCATTATAACCCAGTCATTTCCAGGAGTTATCTCACATTCTGAGTAGCCTCTGATGTACTAATGTTTTCTAATGTTGTAAAAATGTGTAGAAAAATATTACATTTCAACATGTCTGTCAACGAAGATTTGCTTCAGCCTGCGACACAGTCATTTTGATAGTAGGTTAATATAGCTAATATAGACACTTACATCATGTGTTGTCTTCATTATAACACTTATATGAGACTTTTAAAGTCATTTTGATAGTAGGCTAATATAACTAATATAGACACTTACATCATGTGTTGTCTTCATTATAACACTTATAAACGACTTTTAAAGTAATTTTGATAGTAGGCTAATATAGCTAATATAGACACTTACATCATGTGTTGTCTTCATTATAACACTTATATAAGACTTTTAAAGTCATTTTGATAGTAGGCTAATATAACTAATATAGACACTTATATCATGTGCTGTCTTCATTATAACACTTATATAAGACTTTTAAAGTCATTTTGATAGTAGGCTAATATAGCTAATATAGACACTTACATACCCGTATTTTCCGCACTATAAGGCGCACCTAAAAACCACAATTTTTCTCAAAAGCTGACAGTGCGCCTTATAACCCGGTGCGCTTTATTACGATTCATTTTCATAAAGTTTCGATCTCGCAACTTCGGTAAACAGCCGCCATCTTTTTTCCCGGTAGAACAGGAAGTGCTTCTTCTTCTACGCAAGCAACCGCCAAGGTAAGCACCCGCCCCCATAGAACAGGAAGCGCTACCGCCCGCCCCCGGAAGAAAAAGAAGCGCGCGGATATTTCGTTTCATTTCCTTTGTTTGTCTACATCTGTAAAGACCAGACTACAAAATGGCTCCTACTAAACGACACGCTTATAACGCAGAATTTAAACTTAAGGCAATAAGTCATGCCGAAGAACACGGAAATAGAGCAGCAGCAAGAGAATATAACATAAATGAATCAATGGTGCGTAGGTGGAGGAAGCAAGAAGATGACCTGCGCCAGGTAAAGAAGACAAAACAGAGCTTCCGAGGGAACAAAGCACGATGGCAACAGTTGGAGGACGAACTCGAACAGTGGGTTGTTGAGCAGAGAGCAGCAAGCAGAAGTGTCAGCACCATCACTATTCGAATGAAGGCAACAACGCTAGCAAGCGAACTTCACCTGGATGATTTTAAAGGTGGTGCTTCTTGGTGTTTTCGGTTTATGAAAAGACGCAATCTCTCCATCCGCACACGGACCACTGTTTCACAGCAACTGCCTAACGACTTTAAAGAAAAGCTGGCTACTTTCCGTGCATATTGTAAAAAGAAGATAGCGGAAAAAAAGATCCGGCCAGAGAACATTATCAACATGGACGAGGTTCCACTGACTTTTGATATTCCTGTGAACCGCACTGTTGATACAACGGGAGCACGTACGGTGAATATTCGCACCACTGGGAATGAAAAGTCGTCCTTCACTGTGGTTCTAGCTTGCCATGCTAATGGCCAGAAACTTCCTCCCATGGTCATATTCAAAAGGAAGACCTTGCCAAAAGAGACCTTTCCAGCCGGCGTCATCATAAAAGCTAACTCGAAGGGATGGATGGATGAAGAAAAGATGAGCGAGTGGTTAAGGGAAGTTTACGCGAAGAGGCCGGGTGGCTTTTTTCACGCTGCTCCGTCCATGTTGATATACGACTCTATGCGCGCCCACATCACAGATGGTGTCAAAAAACAAGTGAAGCACACAAATACAACACTCGCCGTCATTCCGGGTGGATTAACCAAAGAACTCCAACCGCTGGATATTGGTGTCAACAGGGCATTCAAATCACGACTGCGAACTGCGTGGGAAAAATGGATGACCGAAGGCGAACACACCTTCACTAAGACGGGCAGACAACGCCGGACGACATACGCCAACATCTGCCAGTGGATTGTAAATGCCTGGGCAGATATTTCTGTCACAACTGTGGTCCGAGCTTTCCGGAAGGCAGGATTCACAGAACTGCTGCACAACAACAGCGACACTGAATCCGATGACTTCGAAGAGACGGAGCCGGCCATTTTGGAAGCCACGCTTGCGCAACTTTTCAATTCGGACACCGAAGACGAAGAATTCGAAGGATTTACCGGTACGAATGAAGAATAACTTCAGAAAGTGAGCGCTATGTTTATTTTGTGTGTTGTGTGTTGTGACATTAACGTTCGAGCAACATTACCGGTATGTTGCTATTGCTCTACACCATTTTGAATTTTACTATGTTTGTGATTGCACATTTGTACATTTTGGGACAGAGTTGTTAGAACGCTGGTTTTCAATATATTATTAAAGTTTGACTGAACTATCTGACTGTTTTTTTGACATTCACTTTAGCGCAGCGTTTTTTTGACATTCACTTTAGCGCAGCGTAGGCGCGGCTTATAGTCCGGGGCGGCTTATTGGTGGACAAAATTATGAAATATGTAATTCATAGAAGGTGCGGCTAATAATCCGGTGCGCCTTATAGTGCGGAAAATACGGTAATGTGCTGTCTTCATTATAACACTTATATAAGACTTTTAAAGTAATTTTGATAGGAGGCTAATATAACTAATATAGACACTTACATCATGTGTTGTCTTCATTATAACACTTATATAAGACTTTTAAAGTCATTTTGATAGTAGGCAAATATAGACACTTACCGGTACATCATGTGTTGTCTTCATTATAACACTTATATAAGACTTTTAAAGTCATTTTGATAGTAGGCTAATATAGACACTTACATCATGTGTTGCCTTCATTATAACACTTATATAAGACTTTTAAAGTCATTTTGATAGTAGGCTAATATAACTAATATAGACACTTATATCATGTGCTGTCTTCATTACAACACTTATATAAGACTTTTAAAGTCATTTTGATAGTAGGCTAATATAGCTAATATAGACACTTATATCATGTGCTGTCTTCATTACAACACTTATATAAGACTTTTAAAGTCATTTTGATAGTAGGCTAATATAGCTAATATAGACACTTACATAATGTGCTGTCTTCATTATAACACTTATATAAGACTTTTAAAGTAATTTTGATAGGAGGCTAATATTACTAATATAGACACTTACATCATGTGTTGTCTTCATTATAACACTTATATAAGACTTTTAAAGTCATTTTGATAGACTAATACAACTAATATAGACACTTACATCATGTGTTGCCTTCATTATAACACTTAGATAAGTGTAACCCATATTTAAATTACCCATTGAAAATGTGCATACAGTGCAAAGACTTTTATTGTGGAGGGTTACTTCCTGCCGCTTTAAGGAAGTGCTGCTCACTTTACCACCCCCTCCCGTCTGCTGTGGCTGCGGTGCTGTGAGACGCGCTTGAGAAGAAACTTGCAAAATCTTCTCATTCTGACACTTTGCAAACTTCTTAATTAGGTGAGTGTTTGGCCATGGCATAATCAATGGAATTCCACACTCACAATCATGTGTCATGTCGCCAAAATTGTGTTAGCATTTGTTTTAGCATAGGCGCTAACCGCTGCCATTCTTCCATAGAGCCGGCATGTTCGATTATCGGGGCGTGCATGGTTTGTTGTTTTGCCTCGATTACTCAGGTAATTAGGGCCCGCATGGCTCATTGCATAAGGACTCCCGCAGGGAGTCCTTATGCAATGGGACATAAGGACCTATTGAATTTGTAAGGTTTTATTCTTTCTTTATTATTATTCTTCCGCCGCCTCTTTGAGCACTAATTTGACCCAACTAACATGCTTCAAAACTCACCATATTTGACCCACACATCAGGACCTGCGAAAATTGTCTTTTAATAAAAAAAACGAACCCCAAAACTCAAAATTGCGCTCTAGCGCCCCCTAGGAAAAAAAAAAAACTAGACTGCCTGTAACTCCCACTAGGAAGGTCGGAGAGACATGAAACAAAAACCTCTATGTAGGTTTGACTTAGACCTAGTTTTCATAATTGTATATCCTCAGGCAAAAATCAACAGGAAGTTGGCAATTCCCCCTTCAAGACAAAAAAGTACTAAAAACAGTCACTTTTGCCTTTTTGAGCTGTAATTTGACCCCCTTAACACGCTTCAAAACTCACCAAACTGAACGCATACATCAGGACTGGCAAAAATTGTGATCTAATAAAAAAACCTAACCCCAAATTTAAAAATTGCGCTCTAGAGCAATTTTTGAATAAAACGGAGAAAAAAACTGCTCCTCGGAAGAAAACAATGACAAAACTGCCTGTAACTCCCACTGGGAAGGTCGGAGAGACATGAAACAAAATCCTCTCCGTAGGTCTCACTTAGACCTACATTTCATAAATTGACAACCCCCAGCAAAAATCTACAAGAAGCTTGCTATTCCCCCTTCAACACAACATTTTTGTAAAAACCGGTCACCTTTCTTCAAACATTATCTCCTCTGAGCGTGTTTGTTGTTTCGGCTTCAAACTAACACAGGAGAGAGATTGAACCCTTTTGATTAAAAGTTATCGAAAGAGTTTTAATACCGGCTCCGGTTTTGATTTTATGACCCTTCAAAGAGCCGCTGCGCTGATGCTGCTGTTTTTTCAAGAAGGCTGCTAAAAAGCAAGAAGCACCAGCGTGCCCACACAATGCAGACAAGGTAGGTACACTACACATAAGTATTGGGACAATTCGGACTAAAAGTAGACAAAAGTATTGGGACACTTATGACGAAAACTGAACAAAAGTATTGGGACACTTAGGACTAGCACCTGCCAAATATGCGGGCCCGACCAATGCTGCTTGCAGCTTTAATTATGTTTGATTTTCTTTTGATCATCCAGCCCATTTATAGGCAACAGTTTAGTTTAGCAAAGTGGCAAAGGGCTTTAAACTGCTAATATGCTTTTGCTACTTTGTGGATGCGAATCAGATGGAACGCAGGTGCGTGTATTTAGGTTGTTGCGCAACACTTTAATTTAACTTTGCTTGATTGTTCATCAACTTTGAATGTTTGAATAAGTACTTGAATATGAATTATGATACATTGAGTTTCTAATGAGTATTATGAAACTAGGTTATATAAGTGCACTTGTAATTTAAATTGTAAATGAATTTGTAATTGAATTTAATTGATCTATGATTGAGTTTTATCACTTTAGATAAGAAATCATGATCTGTATTATTAGAAATGTATTATGAATGTTCATTTTAATTGGACTCATGATTGTATATTAATCAACATGGTTGGTTATGTTATATCAATTGGTTTATTAGTACAACAAATTAGTCATTCCGGACAATCGAATGCTTACATTATGCTTTCAAGTACATCTATAATGTACTTTGCTAGTGAAGAGGTAACTAGGTTACTCACTTTGGGTTTTTTGGACTTTTAGGTCAGGTTTTTTTTACGGGAAGGAATACCCGTTGACCCAAACAACCTGAGCTTCCTATCCACCTTCAAACTCAACTCAACAAATGGCGAGCTAAACTACTACACGGTAGGACAAGCATTTTTTTTCTCCTCCGCGGCGAACCTTTTGGATTACTTTTGTTTTTGAACCGAACTTTTGGAATGACGCAAAAGCGTTTGCGTATCTTTTTGAACTGAACTGTGAACTGGTTCCGAGAAGGCAGAAGGACTGCATCTTGTATTTTTGTTTTGGGCATTATTTTTATTGTTTTTCTATTGTGTCATCTGTGGCATTTATATTCGTGTTAATACATTTAATGCAGTCGAAAGCAAGATAACTAGTTGTCGTCATCTTTCATACCTCAGGCTCCTAGACCAACCATCTTCTGTTATACGGTTTATACTTTTGACCCGCCTAGCCCATGTAAGCGTTACATAAGACTTTTAAAGTCATTTTGATAGTAGGCTAATATAGCTAATATAGACACTTACATCATGTGTTGTCTTCATTATAACACTTATGTAAGACTTTTAAAGTCATTTTGATAGGAGGCTAATATAACTAATATAGACACTTACATCATGTGTTTCCTTCATTATAACACTTATATAAGACTTTTAAAGTCATTTTGATAGTAGGCTAATATAACTAATATAGACACTTACATCATGTGTTGCCTTCATTATAACACTTATATAAGACTTTTAAAGTCATTTTGATAGGAGGCTAATATAGCTAATATAGACACTTACCGGTACATCATGTGTTGTCTTCATTATAACACTTATACAAGACTTTTAAAGTCATTTTGATAGTAGGCTAATATAGCTAATATAGACACTTACATCATGTGTTGTCTTCATTATAACACTTATATAAGACTTTTAAAGTCATTTTGATAGGAGGCTAATATAACTAATATAGACACTTATATCATGTGTTGTCTTCATTATAACACTTATATAAGACTTTTAAAGTCATTTTGATAGGAGGCTAATATAGACACTTACATCATGTGTTGCCTTCATTATAACACTTATATAAGACTTTTAAAGTCATTTTGATAGTAGGCTAATATAACTAATATAGACACTTACATCATGTGTTGTCTTCATTATAACACTTATATAAGACTTTTAAAGTCATTTTGATAGGAGGCTAATATAACTAATATAGACACTTACATCATGTGTTTCCTTCATTATAACACTTATATAAGACTTTTAAAGTCATTTTGATAGTAGGCTAATATAACTAATATAGACACTTACATCATGTGTTGTCTTCATTATAACACTTATATAAGACTTTTAAAGTCATTTTGATAGGAGGCTAATATAACTAATATAGACACTTACATCATGTGTTTCCTTCATTATAACACTTATATAAGACTTTTAAAGTTATTTTGATAGTAGGCTAATATAACTAATATAGACACTTACATCATGTGTTGTCTTCATTATAACACTTATATAAGACTTTTAAAGTCATTTTGATAGGAGGCTAATATAGCTAATATAGACACTTACATCATGTGTTGTCTTCATTATAACACTTATATAAGACTTTTAAAGTCATTTTGATAGGAGGCTAATATAACTAATATAGACACTTACATCATGTGTTGTCTTCATTATAACACTTATATAAGACTTTTAAAGTCATTTTGATAGGAGGCTAATATAACTAATATAGACACTTACATCATGTGTTTCCTTCATTATAACACTTATATAAGACTTTTAAAGTAATTTTGATAGTAGGCTAATATAACTAATATAGACACTTACATCATGTGTTGTCTTCATTATAACACTTATATAAGACTTTTAAAGTCATTTTGATAGGAGGCTAATATAACTAATATAGACACTTACATCATGTGTTGTCTTCATTATAACACTTATATAAGACTTTTAAAGTAATTTTGATAGTAGGCTAATATAACTAATATAGACACTTACATCATGTGTTGTCTTCATTATAACACTTATATAAGACTTTTAAAGTCATTTTGATAGGAGGCTAATATAGCTAATATAGACACTTACATCATGTGTTGTCTTCATTATAACACTTATATAAGACTTTTAAAGTCATTTGATAGGAGGCTAATATAACTAATATAGACACTTACATCATGTGTTGCCTTCATTATAACACTTATATAAGACTTTTAAAGTCATTTTGATAGGAGGCTAATATAACTAATATAGACACTTACATCATGTGTTGCCTTCATTATAACACTTATATAAGACTTTTAAAGTCATTTTGATAGGAGGCTAATATAACTAATATAGACACTTACATCATGTGTTGTCTTCATTATAACACTTATATAAGACTTTTAAAGTAATTTTGATAGTAGGCTAATATAGCTAATATAGACACTTACATCATGTGTTGTCTTCATTATAACACTTATATAAGACTTTTAAAGTCATTTTGATAGTAGGCTAATATAGACACTTACCGTACATCATGTGTTGTCTTCATTATAACACTTATATACGACTTTTAAAGTCATTTTGATAGTAGGCTAATATAGACACATCATGTGTTGTCTTCATTATAACACTTATATAAGACTTTTAAAGTCATTTTGATAGTAGGCTAATATAGCTAATATAGACACTTACATCAAGTGTTGTCTTCATTATAACACTTATATAAGACTTTTAAAGTCATTTTGATAGACTAATATTGCTAATATAGACATCATGTGTTGCCTTTATTATAAGACGTATACGCCTTTTAATTTTTTACCGCTCCAGACAGATTTGTTTTTTGTATTTTTGGTCCAATATGGCTCTTTCAACATTTTTGGTTGCCGACCCCTGTCTTAAACTGTGGAGATTGTTGTCCGCGGGTATATCTCGACTTTATTAAATATGTGCACACTTGGACACGCTGCCTCCGCTCTAAACAACACTGTGCGTATCGCTTACGTCATCACAACAACGGTTTCAAGAGCACTGTTCTGGTGATTAAAGTACGTCTTTTTCCGGCCAAATTTTTTGATACATCATTAGTCAATAGTGCGCAAATAATAAACTATATATAGCCATTCATACCGTAACTACCTGCTGGTGGTAATGTGTATGTTAGTGTGTTATGATGGTCATTTTGCCAATGAAGTGTTGTGTGTCTTGGAGTGAAACACGGAGGCAGACGTGTGAGCACGGAGGAAATACTTGTTGGAATTGGGCCTGTCATCATAAAATTGGCAATAAAAGCTAAAAAGAAAGTCAGACTTTGTTTTCTCCTGGACGCTGCAATACATTATATGACTTTATTTTGTTGGATGTGGCGGGTAATATGAAGCCATACATTAAGGAGAAACCCTAAATGTAGGTAAACCGGATGTATAGTGTAGCCCTTTTATTTTGAAGCCGGAAAAGTGTGTGATTCTTTTGAGAAAATGTTTTCACATGTTTTAATGTCAAATCGACTGTTTGCCAAAAAAATAAGTCTCCTTTCGACATTCTGCCGACCGTCTTTCATTTCTGTCTCTTTTATGTCATCGTACTTACTAAAGCAGTCACAGTAACAATCTAAATGTTATCACTGCACCTTAATCGTAATCTGAACACAGAAGTGAAGCACACCACACACCTCTTTCGATGCGCACAGCAGGTGTTTGCTGCAGGGATGTCGCCTTTTCTCATGACAAAAAATAGTCCTTTCTTGTTGAGAGAACAACTTGCTATTAGAGATGTCCGATAATATCGGCCTGCCGATATTATCGGTCGATAAATACGTTAAAATGTAATATCGGAAATTATTGGTATCGTTTTTTTTATTATCGGTATAGTTTGTTTGTTTTTTTGATTAAATCAACATAAAAAAACACAAGATACACTTACAATATCGGTATCGGTAATTCAAGAGTTGGACAATATCGGAATATCGGATATCGGCAAAAAGCCATTATCGGATGCTATGACTTTGAACCGGATTTTTACGGAAGGTAGACTTTCCTTGGTCCATTTCTGCTCGCATGTGGCTCATCAGCAGCAAGTGAACTGCAGCTAAGTTCCTCCGCTACGGCACGGCCCGAGGGCAAAAAGGAGGTGTCTGCGTTAATCGCCCAATAAAAAAAAAGTGCCGTTATTGGAATTAATAGTTAATGCGTTATTGTCACGTTAACTTTGACAGCCCTGATTATTTCATTGTTATTAATTATTATGCATTGTTTTTATCGTGTCCAAAATAATTAAACTACTACTGATGACTGCGAGAACCGTATTTACACTCACAATATCTGCAAAGTATTAATTTAGGGCTGCAACTAACGATTAATTTGATAATCGATTAATCTGTCGATTATTACTTTGATTAATCGATTAATAATGGGATAAAAGAGACAAACTACATTTCTATCCTTTCCAGTAGTTTATTGAAAAACAACAGCATACTGGCGCCATGTTCTTTCAACTTGCCAAATAAAACAAGGAAAATGTTACAAAAATGCACACTTTTGACACCCCTGCTATAGATAATACAATTAAATGTGATAAATGTATGGATAAAAAGCAGAGCCTGGCGACGCATGCGTGTTTACCATAACTCTCTCACTCTCTCTGTCTCTGCCCCTCCCTCACCAATGCTGCTGAAGTTTTTAACCCCTTCTTACCCCTGAACGTACATTGCTAATACACACAACCATAACTCAAAATTTGAATCATTTGAGGCATTTAAGAAACACCGCCCGGGCAGCCCCGCAAAAGAGGACATGTCCGGTGAAAAGAGGACGTATGGTCAGTCTATCCTAGCCCGGTCGCTGCTAGGATCGGTTTCACCGGACATGTCCTCTTTTGCTAGCATGCTAGCAGCTAACGGGCTACGATAGACTGACCATACGTCCTCTTTTCACCGGACATGTCCTCTTTTGCGGAGCTGTCAGGGCGGAGTTTCTTAAATGCCTCAAATGTCCGGCATTTTGAGTATTGTTTACACAACGTACAGTATGCTACTTAATATGTCCGTGTGGAAACTCGTTTGGTACACCTCCGCACCGAACCGAAACCCCCATACCGAAACGGTTCGATACAAATACACAAACCGTTACACCCCTATTATTTTGATTCTTGTTTCTCAGCTGATTGTAAATGTTGCAGTTTATAAATAAAGGTTAAAAAATAAAAATAACGTAGTTAAGCTAGGGATGATGCTCGAAACCGATTTTCCCGGTTGTTCGATAAGAAAAGAACCGAGTCCTCGGACTCAAATCCCTTTTTGAGAACCGGTACCCGTTATCGAGACCACTATAAGCAAAGAAAAAGAGTTGGTTCTTTATTCGAATCCCTGAGAACGAATCCCAAATGAGCAATGTTATGCCCATTTGATCGTAGACTCTTACTGACACCTTGTGGCAAAATGAAAATACTACGCGTCAATAGTATGGCCACTTCTGGGTTGGCGAGTCAGTTCCGTTCATGAGACAATTGAGAAGTAGACAAGTTGTGTTAGCTCTTACAAGACTTGGAAAATATAAGTCTGTAAGTAAACTGTTTAACTTGTTTATGTAACTCAATATTAAGGTGGAAAGTGGTTAAATTTAAAATTAAGATGTTTATTGAAAAACGATTTTTGTGCACTGTTTCAATGGATGATTTGAGGACTTAAAATGGCTGCCAGTCGTATATTTCCAACATCGAAATAGTTTCAACACTCAGAAGTATTTGTTTGATGATAGTACTGTATATTTGTGTGAAGCTAATATTTACATATTGTGTATTACATTTCAGTATGTTAATTGAATCACATAGCTTATACATTTGTTACTGTGTGTATTTCAGTTTAAAATAAAAATAACAGTCCAGTGCAAGACAAAAGTAAAGATAGGAAAAGACAAAGTAAGATCAACAACAATAAAGAGCCTAAATGGATCAATCTTCTTTGGAACGTTATTAGACGTCTTGGATTGTTTGTTAGCTGTCTGCCTGTGTGTGTAGTTAGTATGTTCCAATAGCAGCAACTTTTTGGAGAGCTGTATTATTTTCAGTTTTGTGCCCAAGGGACTGATTTTATTTAACACTATATTATTATTTATACACCTATAGTGATCACAGAGACAGGTTGTTTTTGTGTTACTGTATATATTTGTTTTTCTGAAAAATACCACTTAATATACTTTGGGTAACAACAGTCAATATTTATTTATTTAAATTTTTTAGGGGGGTAACAGTCAATATTTATTTGATTTGATTTTATTCTTATAAAATAAAAGTGAGCTTTTGTTAAACCAAATATTGTGTTTTTTCCATATACAACAACCTATCTGGATTCGATAAGAGAATCGATAAGGAATCGGTTCGATAATAGGATTCGATAATAGGCTCGAACTCGATAATTTCTTATCAAACATCATCCCTAGCCTCAGCGCATGCGCATAGCATAGATCCAACGAATCGATGACTAATTTAATCGCCAACTATTTTTATAATCGATTTTAATTGATTAGTTGTTGGAGCCCTATATTAATTATGTTTAGAGATGTCCGATAAATGCTTTAAAATGCAATATCGGAAATTATCGGTATCGTTTTTTTATTATCGGTATCGTTTTTTGTTTTTTTTGTTTTTATTAAATCAACATAAAAAACACAAGATACACTTACAATTAGTGCACCAACCCAAAAAACCTCCCTCCCCCATCCCTCATTCACACAAAAGGGTTGTTTCTTTCTGTTATTAATATTCTGGTTCCTACATTATATATCAATATATATCAATACAGTCTGCAAGGGTATCGGTAATTAAAGAGTTGGACAATATTGGAATATCGGATATCGGCAAAAAGCCATTATCGGACATCCCTAGTTATGTTGGTAACTGTCCTGACATTCATATAGCGGCAATCAAAAGAAAGCATGTTCATATTATATCCGTTGTTATAGTTATAACTAGAGATGTCCGATAATATCGCTTTAAAATGTAATATCTGAAATGATCGGTATCGTTTTTTTTATTATCGATATCGGTTTTTTGGGTTGTTTTTTTTTTTAATTAAATCAACATAAAAAACAAGATACACTTACAATTAGTGCACCAACCCAAAAAACCTCCCTCCCCCATTTACACTCATTCACACAAAAGGGTTGTTTCTTTCTGTTATTAATATTGTGGTTCCTACATTATATATCAATATATATCAATACAGTCTGCAAGGGATACAGTCCGTAAGCACACATGATTGTGGTCCACTAATAGTACTAACCTTTAACAGTTAATTTTACTCATTTTCATTCATTACTAGTTTCTATGTAACTGTTTTTATATTGTTTTACTTTCTTTTTTATCCAAGAAAATGTTTTTAAATTCATTTATCTTATTTTATAATTTTTTAAAAAAAGGACCTTATCTTCACCATACCTGGTTGTCCAAATTAGGCATAATAATGTGTTAATTCCACCACTGTATATATTGTTATCGGTTGATATCGGTATCGCTAATTAAGGGTTTGGTCAATATCGGAATATCGGATATCGGCAAAAAGCCATTATCGGACATCCCTAGTTATTTCCCATATACAACAACCTATCTGGCTTCGATAAGAGAATCGATAAGGAATCGGTTCGATAAGAGGATTCGATAATAGGCTCGAACTCGATAATTTCTTATCAAACATCATCCCTAGCCTCAGCGCATGCGCATAGCATAGATCCAACGAATCGATGACTAAATTAATCGCCAACTATTTTTATAATCGGTTTTAATCGATTAGTTGTTGCAGCCCTATATTAATTATTATGTTGGTAACTGTCCTGACATTCATATGGCAGCAATCAAAAGAAAGCATGTTCATATTATATTCGTTATTATAGTTATAACGTAGTGTTTGAGCTTTACTCGATTGCATTAGATCATGGGTGTCAAGTTTGACACCAAGTTTGACACCACAGTGGGCCAAATTTGGCCCACCGTGTAATTTCACTTGGCCCTTGAGGCGATATCAAATTGGCCCTTGAGGCGATATCAAATTAACACTAGAGCTGGCCCGCCGATTATATTCAGCGGCGGTGCCGCGGTAACACCACATTCACCGCTAACTCTCATACTGCCAACCCTCCCGGGAGAGTTCCAGATTTCAGTGACCGTCCCGAAAATTGTCACATCCGCTTTTCATCCAGTCGAACGTGTGCTGGCCGCTTCTGCACGCACACAACAGTGAATGCAACGGGTAATGCAAAGCATACTTGATCAACAGCAATATAAACAACTAAGTTTTGTTAGAAATATATGCCACACTGTGAATCCACACCAAACAAGAATGACAAACACATTTCGGGAGAACACCGCACTGTAATGCAACATAAACACAACAGAACAAATACCCAGAATCCTTTGTAGCACTAACTCTTCCGGGAGCGACAAGGTGGTGGGGGGGAGGGTTTGGTGGTAGCGGGGATGTATATTGTAGCGTCCCGGAAGAGTTAGTGCTGCAAAGGGTTCTGGGTATTTGTTCTGTTGTGTTATGGTGCAGATGTTCTCCTGAAATGTGTTTGTCATTCTTCTTTGGTGTGGATTCACAGTGTGGCGTATATTTCTAACATTGTTAAAGTTGTTTATACGGGCACCCTCAGCGTGACCTGTATCGCTATTGAACAAGTATGCTTTGCATTCCTGTGTGTGTTCATACAGAAGCCGCACATATCTTGTGATTGGGCCGGCACGTTGTTAGAATGGATGAAAAGCGGACATGACGACAGCTCATAGCGGACGTTAAAGGCAGTGTCTTTAAAGGGGAACATTATCACAATTTCAGAATTGTTAAAAGCATTAAAAATCAGTTCCCAGTGGCTTATTATATTTTTCGAAGTTTTTTTCAAAATTTTACCCATCACGCAATATCCCTAAAAAAAGCTTCAAAGTGCCGGATTTTAACCACCCGTCCATTTTCCTGTGACGTCACATAGTGAAGCCAACACAAACAAACATGGCGGAAAGAACAGCAAGCTATAGCGACATTAGCTCGGATTCAGACTCGGATTTCAGCGGCTTAAGCGATTCAACAGATTACGCATGTATTGAAACGGATGGTTGTAGTGTGGAGGCAGGTAGCGAAAACCAAATTGAAGAAGAAACTGAAGCTATTGAGCCATATCGGTTTGAACCGTATGCAAGCGAAAACGACGAAAACGACACGACAGCCAGCGACACGGGAGAAAGCGAGGACGAATTCGGCGATCGCCTTCTAACCAACGATTGGTATGTGTTTGTTTGGCATTAAAGGAAACTAACAACTATGAACTAGGTTTACAGCATATGAAATACAATTGGCAACAACATGCACTTTGAGAGTGCAGACAGCCCAATTTTCATCAATTAATATATTCTGGAGACATACCCTCATGTCAGCAGGCCAGGGAAGCTAGGGTCGATATTCTTCTCTTGATCATCTTCGGTGGCATAAGGGACGGTGTGAGCCAAGACATCCAGGGGGTTTAGCTTGCTCGTCTACGGGAACAAACTGCCGCCATTGCTTGCCGTGCTACCGAGGTCCTTTGTCCCTGAATTGCTCACACACTCCGGCAGATTCAATGGGGGTCTGGCGGCAGATTTCTTTGACTTTATGGTTGGAAATGCATCTGCTTTGAGTGTCGCAGGATATCCACACATTCTTGCCATCTCTGTCGTAGCATAGCTTTCGTCGGTAAAGTGTGCGGAACAAACGTCCAATTTCTTGCCACTTTGGCATCTTTGGGCCACTGGTGCAACTTGAATCCGTCCCTGTTGGTGTTGTTACACCCTCCGACAACACACCGACGAGGCATGATGTCTCCAAGGTACGGAAAACCGTCGAAAAAACGGAAAATAACAGAGCTGATTTGACTCGGTGTTTGAGAAAATGGCGGATTGCTTCCCGATGCGACGTCATGACGTCATCGCTCCGAGAGCGCATATTAGAAAGGCGTTTAATTCGCCAAAATTCACCCATTTAGAGTTCGGAAATCGGTTAAAAAAATATATGGTCTTTTTTTCTGCAACATCAAGGTATATATTGACGCTTACATAGGTCTGGTGATAATGTTCCCCTTTAAGGCACACCCCTAATGCTGTGGTCCGGGTGTACTACGAGATATAATGACTGATAAAACACCTTCGTTGGATAATGAAGGTTGCCTCAGCTCAAAGCCTGAGCCCCGACATTAATGAACTAGCATCCAAGAAAAGATGGCAGGTGTCTGGCTTGGGCACATCACATTAGATCAGTGTGTTGCAAACTGAGCAGTTTAAAGTCCTGATTGGTTGGTTTATTCATTGTTATTTTATTTTCAAATGTATAAGCCTGTGGATAAAGTTAATGTTGATATTTACCTCTGAAGGCTGCAAATAGAAAAGAGGCATTCAATTTTTATTTAAATTGTATTTGATATGCCATTGATATTTTTGAATTATTAGGGCCCGCAATGGCCCATTGCAAAAGGACTCCCACAGGGAGTCCTTATGCAATGGGACATAAGGACCTATTGTTCTTCTAAGGTTTTATTATTATTAGGGCCCGCAATGGCCCATTGCAAAAGGACTCCCACAGGGAGTCCTTATGCAATGGGACATAAGGACCTATTGTTCTTCTAAGGTTTTATTATTATTATTATTATTATTATTATTATTATTATTCCGCCGCCTCTTCGAGCACTAATTTGACCCACTTAACATGCTTCAAAACTCACCATATTTGACCCACACATCAGGACCTGCGAAAATTGTCTTTTAATAAAAAAAAAACAACTGCAAAAATCAAAATTGCGCTCTAGCGCCCCCTAGAAGAAAAAAAATACTAGACTGCCTGTAACTCCCACTAGGAAGGTCGGAAAGACATGAAACAAAATCCTCTATGTAGGTCTGACTCAGACCTAACTCTCATAATCATAAATGATAAATGGGTTGTACTTGTATAGCGCTTTTCTACCTTCAAGGTACTCAAAGCGCTTTGACACTACTTCCACATTTACCCATTCACACACACATTCACACACTGATGGAGGGAGCTGCCATGCAAGGCGCTAACCAGCACCCATCAGGAGCAAGGGTGAAGTGTCTTGCTCAGGACACAACGGACATGACGAGGTTGGTACTAGGTGGGGATTGAACCAGGGACCCTTGGGTCGCGCACGGCCACTCTCCCACTGCACCACGCCGATAATGGTACATTCTCGGGCTAAAATCAACAGGAAGTTGGCAATTCCCCCTTCAAGACAAAAAAGTACTAAAAACAGTCACTTTTGCCTCTTTGAGCTGTAATTTGATCCCCTTAACATGCTTCAAAACTCACCAAACTGAACACACACATCAGGACTGGCTAAAACTGTGATCTAATGAAAAAACCTAACCCCAAATCTAAAAATTGTGCTCTACACCAATTTTTTAATAAAACGCACAAAAAACTGCTCCTCGGATGAAAAATCTGACAAAACTGCCTGTAACTCCCACTGGGAAGGTCGGAGAGAGATGAAACAAAAACCTCTATGTAGGTCTTACTTAGACCTACATTTCATAAATTGACAACCCCCAGCAAAAATCAACAGGAAGTTTGCTATTCCCCCTTCAAAACAACATTTTTGTAAAAACCGGTCACCTTCCTTCAAAATCTATCTCCTCTGAGCGCGTTTGTCGTTTAGACTTCAAACTAACACAGAAGAGAGATTGAACCCTTGTGTATAAAAGTATAGAACAGCTTTTTAATACCTGCTCCGGGTTTTGATTTTATGACCCTTCAAAGACCCGCTGCACTGATGCTCCTGCGGTGCTGTTTTTTTTACGATGGCTGCTTAAAAGCAGGAAGCACCAACGTGCCCACACAATGCAGACAAGGTAGGTACACTAGACAAAAGTCTTGGGACACTTCAGACTAAAAGTAGACAAAAGTATTGGGACACTTAGGACTAGCACCTGCCAAATACGCGGGCCCGACCAACGCTGCTTGCAGCTTTAATTAGGGCCCGCCATGGCCCATTGCAAAAGGACTCCCACAGGGAGTCCTTATGCAATGGGACATAAGGACCTATTGAATTTCTAAGGTTTTATTATTATTCTTTATTATTATTATTCCGCCGCCTCTTTGAACACTAATTTGACCCACTCAGCATGCTTCAAAACTCACCATATTTGACACACTCATCAGGACCTGCGAAAATTGTCTTTTGATGAAAAAACCGAACCCCAAAAATCAAAATTGCGCTCTAGCGCCCCCTAGGAAAAAAAAAAACAGACTGCCTGTAACTCCCACTAGGAAGGTCGGAGAGACATGAAACAAAAACCTCTATGTAGGTCTGACTTAGACCTAGTTCTCATAATTGTATGTCTTCGGGCAAAAATCAACAGGAAGTTGGCAATTCCCCCTTCAAGACAAAAAAGTACTAAAAACAGTCACTTTTGCCTCTTTGCGCTGTAATTTGACCCTCTTAACATGCTTCAAAACTCACCAAACTCAACACACACATCAGGACTGGCTAAAACTGTGATCTAATAAAAAAACCTAACCCCAAATTCAAAAATTGCGCTCTACAGCAATTTTTGAATAAAACTGATAAAAAACTGCTCCTCGGAAGAAATTAACTACAAAACTGCCTGTAACTCCCACTGGGAAGGTCGGAGAGACATGAAACAAAAAACTCTATGTAGGTCTCACTTAGACCTACATTTCATAAATTGACAACCCCCAGCAAAAATCAACAGGAACTTTGCTATTCCCCCTTCAAAACACAATTTTTGTAAAAACCCGTCACCTTTCTTCAAACATTATCTCCTCTGAGCGCGTTTGTTGTTTCGGCTTCAAACTAACACAGGAGAGAGATTGAACCCTTCTGATTAAAAGTTGTTGAAAGAGTTGTGATACCTGCTCCGGTTTTGATTTTATGACCCTTCAAAGACCCGCTGCACTGATGCTGCTGCGCTGCTGGTTTTTTAAGATGGCTGCTCAAAAGCAGGAAGCACCAACGTGCCCACACAATGCAGACAAGGTAGGTACACTAGACAAAAGTCTTGGGACACTTCAGACTAAAAGTAGACAAAAGTATTGGGACACTTAGGACTAGCACCTGCCAAATACGCGGGCCCGACCAACGCTGCTTGCAGCTTTAATTAGGGCCCGCCATGGCCCATTGCAAAAGGACTCCCACAGGGAGTCCTTATGCAATGGGACATAAGGACCTATTGAATTTCTAAGGTTTTATTATTATTCTTTATTATTATTATTCCGCCGCCTCTTTGAACACTAATTTGACCCACTCAGCATGCTTCAAAACTCACCATATTTGACACACTCATCAGGACCTGCGAAAATTGTCTTTTGATGAAAAAACCGAACCCCAAAAATCAAAATTGCGCTCTAGCGCCCCCTAGGAAAAAAAAAAAACAGACTGCCTGTAACTCCCACTAGGAAGGTCGGAGAGACATGAAACAAAAACCTCTACGTAGGTCTGACTTAGACCTAGTTCTCATAATTGTATGTCTTCGGGCAAAAATCAACAGGAAGTTGGCAATTCCCCCTTCAAGACAAAAAAGTACTAAAAACAGTCACTTTTGCCTCTTTGCGCTGTAATTTGACCCTCTTAACATGCTTCAAAACTCACCAAACTCAACACACACATCAGGACTGGCTAAAACTGTGATCTAATAAAAAAACCTAACCCCAAATTCAAAAATTGCGCTCTACAGCAATTTTTGAATAAAACTGATAAAAAACTGCTCCTCGGAAGAAAAAAATGACTAAACTGCCTGTAACTCCCAATGGGAAGGTCGCAGAGACATGAAACAAAAACCTCTATGTAGGTCTCACTTAGACCTACATTTCATAAATTGACAACCCCCAGCAAAAATCAACAGGAAGTTTGTTATTCCCCCTTCAAAACAAACTTTTTGTACAAACCGGTCACCTTCCTTCAAAATCTATCTCCTCTGAGCGCGTTTGTCGTTTCGCCTTCAAACTAACACAGAAGAGAGATTGAACCCTTGTGTATAAAAGTATAGAACAGCTTTTTAATACCTGCTCCGGGTTTTGATTTTATGAGCCTTCAAAGACCCGCTGCACTGATGCTCCTGCGGTGCTGTTTTTTTACGATGGCTGCTTAAAAGCAGGAAGCACCAACGTGCCCACACAATGCAGACAAGGTAGGTACACTAGACAAAAGTCTTGGGACACTTCAGACTAAAAGTAGACAAAAGTATTGGGACACTTAGGACTAGCACCTGCCAAATACGCGGGCCCGACCAACGCTGCTTGCAGCTTTAATTAGGGCCCGCAATGGGACATAAGGACCTATTGTTATTCTAAGGTTTTATTATTATTATTCTTTATTCTTCCGCCGCCACAACAAACTGTAATTTGACCCACTTAACATGCTTCAAAACTCACCATATTTGACCCACACATCAGGACCTGCGAAAATTACCTTTTTAAAAAAACCGAACCCCAAAACTCAAAATTGCGCTCTAGCGCCCCCTAGGGAAAAAAAAAACTAGACTGCCTATATCTCCCACTAGGAAGATCGGAGAGACATGAAACAAAAACCTGTATGTAGGTTTGACTTAGACCTAGTTTTCATAATTGTATATCCTCGGGCAAAAATCAACAGGAAGTTGGCAATTCCCCCTTCAAGACAAAAAAGTACTAAAAACAGTCACTTTTGCCTCTTTGCGCTGTAATTTGACCCCTTTAACATGCTTCAAAACTCACCGAACTGAACACACACATCAGGACTGGCAAAAACTGTGATCTAATAAAAAAACCTAACCCCAAATTCAAAAATTGCGCTCTACAGCAATTTTTGAATAAAACTGATAAAAAACTGCTCCTCGGAAGAAAAAAATGACTAAACTGCCTGTAACTCCCAATGGGAAGGTCGCAGAGACATGAAACAAAAACCTCTATGTAGGTCTCACTTAGACCTACATTTCATAAATTGACCACCCCCAGCAAAAATCAACAGGAAGTTTGTTATTCCCCCTTCAAAACAAACTTTTTGTACAAACCGGTCACCTTTCTTCAAAATCTATCTCCTCTGAGCGCGTTTGTCGTTTCGCCTTCAAACTAACACAGGTGAGAGATACAACCCTTGTGATTAAAAGTATAGATGGGATTTGTAATACCTGCTCCGGTTTTGATTTTATGACCCTTCAAAGACCCGCTGCACTGATGCTCCTGCGGTGCTGTTTTTTTTACGATGGCTGCTTAAAAGCAGGAAGCACCAACGTGCCCACACAATGCAGACAAGGTAGGTACACTAGACAAAAGTCTTGGGACACTTCAGACTAAAAGTAGACAAAAGTATTGGGACACTTAGGACTAGCACCTGCCAAATACGCGGGCCCGACCAACGCTGCTTGCAGCTTTAATTATTGTTTGAAACTGGATTTTGCATGTCACAATAAAGTTATATAAGCCTTGCTTGTTCAATATTCAATGCAAAACTTGTTTAAGTCCCTATTAAAAGGTTAATTTGTTCAACGTTGACTTTGTTCAGTTTTACATTTTGGCCCACTCTGTATTTGAGTTTGACACCCCTGGTCTACATTGTGCAGGTGTACCTATTATAGTGGCCGGCCCGGAGTGTATATTTGTCATAACTAGCACATGTGCATTGAAATTCTTGCTCAACTAAACAAGCGCACATGGCTTGCACTTGTTAGTCATAACTGTCGTACTCATGAAACTATATTTGATACTACTCTTTGTTCATCGCAATGCCGCCAGCATGCTAGCTAACATGCTAGCGACTATGACGCGCATGTTAGCGGCTAATGCTAAGGCTTTTTAGATGCGGACAAATATATAAATATATCCTTACCTCTGGCTCCGTCAATGTCGACGTCGAAGAAAACGCGGGGGTTGTCGGAATTGGACGGCTTGTTGTTGGGTATTGGGTGAGACATGGCGACAAGTTGGCGAATTGAGACACTTTGACAGGTTAGCTTCGCTGAGTTAGCAACACAGTAAAACGGTTGCCGGCCGGCGGAATGATCTGGAACGAAAGCGAAGGTGACGCAATTTCCGGTTCCGTTCGTCCAAAATAAAATGCAGAAAAAAAAAATACGATGATAAAACAGAAGAAAAAAAAAACACATGAAAGTAATACTTGATCATTTGTGTTATATTTTCCCTAAAAACATACAACATACAATATACAACAGAAAGTAGCAAGAAACACGTCAAAAATAAATAGATTTATTTATTCATTTATTTATTGATTGACTGATACTTTTATTAGTAGATTGCACATATTCCGTACAATTGACCACTAAATGGTAACACCCCAATAATTTTTTCAACTTTACATTATTTACAATCCAGGATGTGGAGGGGGGGGGGGGGGTTAGGTTGATATCAACACTTCAGTCATCAACAATTAGTGATGGGTTGACGAGGCGTCATGAAGCGTTTCGACACATTGGAAAACTGTATTGATACTGTGTCGATACTGTGTCACTAAATACTGACATCAGGCAACCTATGGACCGACTCAACTGACACTGATTTTGTGCCCTACAATCCCCGTTTCCATATGAGTTGGGAAATTGTGTTAGATGTAAATATAAACGGAATACAATGATTTGCAAATCCTTTTCAAGCCATATTCAGTTGAATATGCTACAAAGACAACATATTTGATGTTCAAACTCATAAAAAAATTTTTGTTGTTGCAAATAATCATTTAGAATTTGATGCCAGAAACACGTGACAAAGAAGTTGGGAAAGGTGGCAAAAAAGACTGATAAAGTTGAGGAATGCTCATCAAACACTTATTTGGAACATCCCACAGGTGTGCAGGCTAATTGGGAAAAGGTGCGTGCCATGATTGGGTATAAAAGTAAATGCTCAGTCATTCACAAACAAGGATGGGGCGAGGGTCACCACTTCGTCAACAAATGCGTGAGCAAATTGTTGAACAGTTTAAGAAAAACCTTTCTCAAGCAGCTATATACATACAGGTTTTGGAGCAACATATGTTGCCATCCAAGCAACGTTACCATGGACGCCCCTGCTTATTTCAGCAAGCCAGGTGTTACATCAACGTGGCTTCAGAGTAAAAGAGTGCGGGTACTTTCCTGGCCCGCCTGCAGTCCAGACCTGTCTCCCATTGAAAATGTGTGGCGCATTATGAAGCCTAAAATAGCACAACGGAGACCCCCGGACTGTTGAACAACTTTTTTTTTTTTTTTTTTTTTTTTTTTTTTTTTTTATGTCCTGTCCAGCTTCTCAGGCAAATCATATAGTTGATGTAGATGCCCATGTCGGCTGTTCAGATTTACTTTACAAAAGAGAAGTGTAGGATACTTCTCTTGTTGCCTTATTTGTATTTGACTTTATTAAATGTATTTATATTATCATTTAGTGCAGCCGGGCCGGAGCAGGAGGGGATAGAAAGAGAAAAAAAAAAGAAGACAGAGGGGGAAATTGTGGGGACAAGAGGGGGATTAGACAGAGAGACAAAAACAACAACAGCAAACAACAACAACAACAACAATAGAGCAACATCAGCAAATATGACATGTACAAATATGATGGTAAAAGTAATAGCAAATAAGCAGTTAGCGAAAAATAAAAAATAATACAGAAATGACAATGAGCATTATTACACTACAAATGGATCAATACAAATACCAATAGAAATAGCGCTATTGATAATGAACAATACCAATAATTTACCTTTATTATCAACAATACAGTTGTTTAAATGCAACAATACATATACGTAATGATAACTTGAGATACGAAAGAATGCAGAAAAATGGAGGGGGAGAAAGAGAAGCCACCTACATTAACCTTGTAGATTGTTGTAGTCACAATAGGTTAAGCTTTGTCAGTGTGCCATGTGTTACACCCAGTTTACCCTAGGGCAACAACGTTAATATATGTTTGATGAAACGTGATTATGTGCATGAGTGTAAGTATGCATATGTACTTGTATATGTACAGAATGTGTATATGTGTTTGTACAATGAATGTATATGTACAGAATGTGTATATGTGTTTGTACAGTGAATGTATATGTACAGTATGTGTATGTGTATGTTTGTATATTGAATGTGCGTGTGGATGTACGAACATTAGGTAGGTAAATATGTACTGTATTTGTGTATGTATGTGGGAGCGTAGGTACCTATGTACGTATGTGAGCATACGTGAATTTGCATGTACAATACATTCGACTCCCAGAGTGCGTGGGAGCCAGAGCACGGCCCCATCACCCCCGAGAGCCCAACCCACAAACAGGAGGCGTGGTGCCCAGGGAACCAGGGACCACCGCCCCCACGCAGCCAAGCCGGCCAGCGACAGGAACCCCAGAGCCCGACCCACCGTACCGCCCACAAGGGCCAGCAGCAGGCCGCAGACAGACGCACTCGGCGGAGGACAGGGCACGAGAAAAGCAGGGGACAGCCAGACCCCAAGCCAGCGAGAGACCACACCCCACACGGGCAGAAAGGCGAGACGCCCCGCCCGAAGGACCCAGAGACTCCCCGCAACCGGACGGGAAGACCGCCCCCGCCCCACCGGCAACCGGGCCCCCACGAGCCCACCCCCCACCCCCGGAGAGCGCGGCGAGGCCAGCCCCCGGCCACCCCACCCAAACCGGCCGCCGCAGGACCACCCAGGCACAGGGCCACGGGAACCACCCACCCCACCCGCAGGGACCCCAACGATGGAGATGGAACAACCAGCAACCGCCCCGCCGAGCCCCCCCCCTGAGGGAGGGGAAAAATTAAAAAAATAATATTAATAAAATATATTTTAAAAATAAATAAATAAATAAATAAATTAATTAATTAATTAAAAAAAAAAAGAATTAAAAGAAGATCACAGACATGCTGACAAACAAGGTCACTACCCCAGCAACTGGCCGACTCGCAGCACCTCGGAATACCTTGCAGCACCAAGCTACCACAATAGACGCAGGGACTAGGCCCAACAGGCCCCAACCAAGACGGGCACCCGGAAGGGATGGACAGCGGGACCCAGGAGCTCCAGACACGCAGTTCGGATGCAGTAGCCTGAGGCGTCGACCCCCGTCTGACAGGCAGGCCCAGAGCGTACCCCCAGAAATATACATACATACATACATACATACATACACACATACACGTACACATACACACATACACGTATACATACCCACACATACACATATATACATATACATACACATATGTACACATACACATATATAAACATACATACATACACACACATATACATACATATACACAGTTCGTCAGCCCCGACAGCCATCACGCGCGCGCGCTGCCACCAGTCACAACATCAGCCACACCCCTGCACCAGACCCAGCAGCCACGGGCGCCCACACCACAAACAAACGGCAGCAGAAACAGCAGCCGCAATAACCCCAGACAGCCAGCACCAGCCAATCAAATTAAAGCGATCAAAGAAAAACTGCGACCAGCAACCACACGCCACCAGGGCCACGGAGACCAGCCGGCGCCAGCCCGCCGGTCAGCCCGAACGCCAACACGCAAACAAGAGACACCAACAACCCCCCCAACCAAAAGGCCCCCCACCCCAACCCAAACCCGCACAAACACACCACCGCCCAAACAACCGGGACACAGCATCCAGACCAGACACGGGGGCTGCGCCGCCACCACACCAAGTCACCAACAGAGACCCCACAGCGCAAGGTCGGGCCACACGGGCACGGACCCCATCCAACAGGAAGTGAGACCCGCGCGACGCCACACACAAATAAATAATAAGATTAAAAAAAAATGAAATAAAATAAAAATAAAAAAAATAAAATAAAAAATAAAATTTAAAAAATAAAATAAAATAAAAATGAGTAATAATAAAAATAAAAATAATAAATACATTAAAAATAAAAAATATATATATAACAATAATAAATGAATAAAAGCCTGGCAGGCCACCAGACCGCAGTCCCCGCCGGCCGACGAGGCAATGAGGGGTGCGCCGAACCCCAAACCCCCCATGCATGTGTACAAGGCCCCCAGAGTGTCTACTGTGTAGTTAAAATTAGGAGGTCAGCCGTTACAGCCGACCTCCAGTCCCTATTGATGTGTGTACTGTAGCGTGAGTGAGATATGTATGCTTGTGGGAACTAATAATGCGATTAAAATTGGGGGACATCAAGGTCATGGTGGGGTAAGACATGGGTAACTTACACATCTGTGAAGGCACCATTAATGCTGAAAGGTACATACAGGTTTTGGAGCAACATATGTTGCCATCCAAGCAACGTTACCATGGACGCCCCTGCTTATTTCAGCAAGCCAGGTGTTACATCAACGTGGCTTCATAGTAAAAGCGTGCGGGTACTAGACTGGCCTGCCTGTAGTCCAGACCTGTCTGCCATTGAAAATGTGTGGCGCATTATGAAGCCTAAAATAGCACAACGGAGACCCCCGGACTGTTGAACAACTTAAGCTGTACATCAAGCAAGAATGGGAAAGAGTCCACCTGAGAAGCTTCAAAAATGTGTCTCCTCAGTTCCCAAACGTTTACTGAGTGTTGTTAAAAGGAAAGGCCATGTAACACAGTGGTGAACATGCCCTTTCCCAACTACTTTGGCATGTGTTGCAGCCATGAAATTCTAAGTTAATTATTATTTGCAAAAAAATAAATAAAGTTTATGAGTTTGAACATCAAATATGTTGTCTTTGTAGCATATTCAACTGAATATGGCTTGAAAATGATTTGCAAATCATTGTATTCCGTTTATATTTACATCTAACACAATTTCCCAACTCATATGGAAACGGGGTTTGTAGTATATACAATAATATAAACCACTTCATAGTATTTCATTCAGGATTATTTCATATCTTCATTTAAATAAAAATACATATTTTTTATTTTTTTAGATACAGTCAATAAATAATGTGAACATGTATCATAAAATGGAAATCTAAGAGAACGTTTTGTGAATGAGGATGCTTGTGGACTGGGATTTTTTTTTTTTTACACATTTTTATTAAAAAAAAAAACTGTTTTTCCAACGTATTACATTTTAGACGATTTCTCTCCTTAGTTATTATTTCTCCGGCTGTAGAAAAGAGCCGCTCACAAGGCCCAGAGGAGGCGTCAGTGCGACACAGTTCGCGTATCGGTCACGTGACCGAAACAGCTCAAGATCGGTCACGTGACTTTCTAAAAGCGGTACGCGCACCGACACAGGGTTTTGCTCTATGAGCTCAACGCATGCGTTGATGCATCGGTGTTGCCGGACCAATCACTACCAACAATTGCATCATCAGAGAAATGGACATTGCAACAGTGTAGGTCTGACTTGGTAGGATATGTACAGCAAGTAGTGGACACAGAGAGAGAGATCAGAAAGTATAAGAAAAAGTGTCTACATTTGATTATTTGCATTTGATTATTTACAATCCGGGGAGGTGGGATGTGGAAGGGAGGGTGTTAGTTTCAGAATCAGAATCAGAATCAGCTTTATTGTCATTACGCAAGGTAACGAGATTGAGGCCATTCCATACAGTGCGATGTGTGCATGCTAGAAAAACAATGTGCAAATATATAAAAATATAAAAAATGTAGAAGTGCAATGAATATGGTGTGAAATGAATATATACATGAAAAAAAAAAAAAAAAAAAACAGGGTGGTTGGTGGAATGGGTTATTGCACCGAAGAGAAGGCAGTTATGAGGGACAATGGGGCAGTCCGTTCAGGATGGTTATGGCCCTGGGGAAGAAGCTGTTCTTTAGCCTGTTTGTTTTGGTTTTAATGCACCTGTAGCGCTTCCCAGAGGGCAGCAGGTGGAACAGGTCAGAGCCAGGGTGGGTGCTGTCCTTGATGATGGCACTGGCTCTGTTGAGGCAGCGGGAGGTGTAGATGTCCGTCAGAGAGGGGAGAGGGCGGCCGATGATCTTCTGAGCCGTCTTGACAACTCTTTGCAGCCTCTCCCTGTCTGCTGCAGTGCAGCTGCCGTACCATACCGTAATACAGTAGGTCAGCAGGCTCTCGATGGACGAGCGGTAGAAGGTCAGCAGCAGGTCAGGCTTCAGGTTGTACTTCCCGAGGACTCTAAGGAAGTGTAGCCGCTGCTGAGCCTTCTTGATGATTGATGTGGTGTTGACTGTCCAGGAGAAGTCATTAGAGATGTGGACTCCAAGGTACCTGAAGGTGTGGACCCTCTCTACACGCTCGCCGTTGATGTAGAGGGGGGCAGGGTCGGTGCTGCTCCTCCTGAAGTCGACGATGATCTCTCTGGTCTTGCTGGTGTTGAGAGCGAGGTTGTTCTCCGAAGACCAGGCCGTCAGCTTCAGGACCTCCTCTCTGTAGGCAGCCTCGTCACCCCTGGAGATGAGCCCGACCACTGTGGTATCGTCGGCGAACTTGACGGTAAGGTTGTCACTGTGGGCCGGACTGCGGTCATGGGTGTAAAGGCAGTAGAGGAGGGGGCTCAGCACACAGCCCTGTGGGGAGCCGATGCTCAGCGTGCGGGAGGATGAGAGGTGCGGGCCAAGTCTCACATTCTGGGGTCGGTCCGTTAGGAAGTCCCTTATCCAGGCGTTTGTGAGAGGGGGGAGGCCAAGAGTGTCCAGTTTATTGCAGAGTCTGTCCGGGATTATTGTATTGAAGGCAGAGCTATAGTCCACAGAGAGCATCCGGACGTAGCTCTGCTGCTGCTCCAGGTGGTTCAGAGCAGAGTGGAGAGCAACAGCGATGGCGTCCTCTGTGGACCTGTTCGCCCGGTATGCGAACTGGTGGGGGTCGAAGTCTGGAGGGATATGGTCCTTGATGTGCTGGAGAACAAGTCGCTCGAAGCACTTCATGATTACCGGAGTGAGGGCCACTGGTCGGTAATCATTCAGGCTGGTGATGGGAGACTTCTTCGGCACCGGGATTATTGTAGATGACTTCAGGCAGGATGGGATGACTGCCTGAGCCAGGGAGAGGTTGAAGATCCTGGTGAGGGGGGGAGCGAGCTGGTGGGCGCACGTCCTGAGCACCTTTCCAGGTACTCCGTCTGGTCCGGTAGCCTTCCTGGGGTTCACAGCCAGGAGCACTCGTCTGACACTGTGCTCCTGTACAGTGAGTGGAGTGGCGCCGGAGCCCGGTGGGGGCGGGGGCAGGGCTGGAGCAGATGAGTGTCGCTGGGGGGTTTCGAAACGGGCAAAGAAACAGTTAAGCTCCTCTGCCAGTGTCGCACTCTGATCCGCAGTTGTCATATTGCAGCCTCTGAAGTTCGTGATGTCATGAATGCCCCGCCACACCTCCCGTGAGTTTTTGCTGGACAGATGGGACTCTATGCACCTCCTGTGGTCCGCCTTTGCTTTTTTAATCCCTCTCTTCAGGTCGGCTCTAGCAACACTGTACAGTGCCCTGTCCCCTGACCTGAAGGCTGCGTCGCGGGCCCTGAGGAGTGTGCGGACCTGGCTGGTCATCCAGGGTTTGTTGCCTGGAGGTGTTCTTTAGTGCGGTTTTGAAGGAGGATAGAGATGCCCTTTCTTTTATACCTTTTGGGAGTGCATTCCATAATAATGTGGCATAGAAAGAGAATGATTTAAGACCTTTGTTAGATCGGAATCTGAGTTTAACGTGGTTAGTAGAGCTCCCCCTGGTGTTGTGGTTATGGCGGTCATAAGGAAGTAGTTTGACATGTACTTCGGTATCAGGGAGGTGTAGCGGATTTTATAGACTAGGCTCAGTGCAAGTTGTTTTACTCTGTCCTCCCCCCTGAGCCAGCCCACTTTGGAGAAGTGGGTAGGAGTGAGGTGGGAGGTCTAGAAGTAATCTGACTAGCTTGTTCTGGGATGTTTGGAGTCTAGATTTGAGGGTTTTGGAGGTGCTAGGGTACCAGGAAGTGCATGCGTAATCGAAAAAGGGTTGAACGAGAGTTCCCGCCAGAATCTTCATGGCAAAAACATGTTCTAGACCAGTGGTTCTTAACCTGGGTTGGATGGAACCCTAGGGGTTCGGTGAGTCGGGCTCAGGGGTTCGGCGGAGGTCGAGACACACCCGACTCATCGTGTAAATACAAACTTCTCCCTATCGGCGTATTACGGATACGACAACAGCTGACTGGTTTGCAGGTGTGTAGTTTGTTGTGAGTTTATGCACTGTGTTGCTTTTGTTCTTTGAACAAGGTGATGTTCATGCACGCTTCATTTTGTGCACCAGTAAAAAAACATGGTAACATATTCACCATTAATTAGTTGCTTATTAACATGCAAATTAGTAACATATTGGCTCTTAACTAGTCATTATTAAGTACTTATTACTGCCTTATTCGGCATGGCCTTATTATAACCCTAACCCTCTAACCCTGGCCCTAACCCTCTAACCCTAACCCTAACCAAATAACTCTAAATGAAGTCTTTATTACTTAGAATATGTTCCTCTAGTGTCCAAAAAAACTCTAAATTAAGTCTTTGTTAATTAGAATATGTTCCCAATACTAAAGTGTTACCAAAAACAAATAACTTTGTCTTGAATTTGAAAAAGAAAACATCATTTTATTTTTCACTAAAGAAGGGTTCTGTCAGAGTTTGTTGGTGACGAACCCCAAGATGCAGAGATGACGGCAGGCATTGAGCGAGAAAACATGATTTAATACTATGGCAAAAAAACAAACAAAAGGGAACAAACAAAAGGCGTGCACAAGGCGGAGAACAAACTTGGCTACGAACTAAAATAGCACAGAGGCTAACTGTGGACAAGAAACAAAAACACTTACTGTGACACGAAGGAACTAGGACATGAGCAGAGTGAAACAAAAGTAGACAGAGCTACAACGACAAGTATTAAGACAGGTAGTAGTGACAATGACAATGACAATAATCCAGCAGTGACTGGAGGGTAGGGCAGGTATAAATAGCAGCTGGCTGATTGACACCAGGTGTGGCCAGGTGCCAATCAGCCACAGCTGAGGGGACACAGCACTCAGAAAGACAAACAGACAAAAAAAAAAAAAAAAAAAAAAAGAAAGACAAACAGGAAACAGAACCAAAACAAGAGCGCTGACAGGAAATACTACACACACAGAGGAAAAACTAAAACACAACCAAACTGTCAGGGGCAAGCCTGACAGGTTGGGTGAATGCGCATATGAAACTGGTGGGGTTCGGTACCTCCAACAAGGTTAAGAACCACTGTTCTAGACCAAAAATCACTCCGTATTCTCTACTGCTCACTAGTGTTACATATCTGAGTTATTGTGTAGAAAAATGGGGAATAACTACAAAAGTACACTTCATTCATTAACAGTGTTACAGAAAAGATCATTTATAATAATACATCATGTTGGACATAGAGAACATACAAACACTTTATTTATTGAATCAAACAGCTAAAATGATACACAAAGCAAACTTTAACCTGCTAGCCAAGAATATACAACAATTCTTCTCAACAAAAGAGGAGAAATATAATCTTAGAGAAAATTTTAAATTCAAACATTTGTACGCACGTACAACACTTAAGACCTTCAGTATATCAACATGCGGAATTAAATGATGGAATGGACTAAGCAAAGCAATCAAACAATGTACTAATATGATCCACTTCAAGCAACTCTTCAAACTTAAAGTGTTTACAAAGTACAAAGAAGAAAAACCATGATAAACATTCTGAATTTATTTAATCCATCCATTCATTTTCTAGATAATCTTACTCATCTCACCTTATGAAATATAACTTACGTCACTAATTATTTATTTATTTTTATTGTTATTACTATTAGATTATATTGTGAATAAATTGAGAACATGAAGTGAACAAAAAAGTTTTAGCAACTGCTATGTAAAGGAAAAGGGGGTAGGATTAAATCAGCTCTGCTTCTTCCTACTCCCTTTCGAACATGTTGAATAGAAAAACTGGTAATTGTGATGCATCATGTTGTATGCATGCATAGGGATGATGTTCGAAACCGGTTCTCCCGGTTGTTCAATAAGAAAAGAACCGTTCGATAAGAAAAGAACCGATTCCATGGACTCGAATCCCTTTTTGAGAACCGGTTCCCGTTATCGAGGCCACTATAGTAAAGAAAAAGAGTTTGTTTCTTTAGACTGAGATACGTCATTTCCTGTGATGTCACACAAGCAGCAAAAATAATGGACCGGAAATAACGCCTCAAGGCATGGATATTTTCCTATAGTGATCACAGAGACTGGATTGGCAGACCGGGGTGGTGGTTCCTCTCTTTAAGAAGGGGAACCGGAGGGTGTGTTCTAACTATCGTGGGATCACACCCCTCAGCCTTCCTGGTAAGGTCTATTCAGGTGTACTGGAGAGGAGGCTACGCCGGATAGTCGAACCTCGGATTCAGGAGGAACAGTGTGGTTTTCGTCCTGGTCGTGGAACTGTGGACCAGCTCTATACTCTCGGCAGGGTCCTTGAGGGTGCATGGGAGTTTGCCCAACCAGTCTACATGTGCTTTGTGGACTTGGAGAAGGCATTCGACCGTGTCACTCGGGAAGTCCTGTGGGGAGTGCTCAGAGAGTATGGGGTATCGGACTGTCTGATTGTGGCAGTCCGCTCCCTGTATGATCAGTGTCAGAGCTTGGTCCGCATTGCCGGTAGTAAGTCGGACACGTTTCCAGTGAGGGTTGGACTCCGCCAAGGCTGCCCTTTGTCACCCATTCTGTTCATAACTTTTATGGACAGAATTTCTAGGCGCAGTCAAGGTGTTGAGGCGATCTGGTTTGGTGGCTGCAGGATTAGGTCTCTGCTTTTTGCAGATGATGTGGTCCTGATGGCTTCATCTGGCCAGGATCTTCAGCTCTCACTGGATCGGTTCGCAGCCGAGTGTGAAGCGACTGGGATGAGAATCAGCACCTCCAAGTCCGAGTCCATGGTTCTCGCCCGGAAAAGGGTGGAGTGCCATCTCCGGGTTGGGGAGGAGATCTTGCCCCAAGTGGAGGAGTTCAAGTACCTCGGAGTCTTGTTCACGAGTGAGGGAAGAGTGGATTGTGAGATCGACAGGCGGATCGGTGCGGCGTCTTCAGTAATGCGGACGCTGTATCGATCCGTTGTGGTGAAGAATGAGCTGAGCCGGAAGGCAAAGCTCTCAATTTACCGGTCGATCTACGTTCCCATCCTCACCTATGGTCATGAGCTTTGGGTTATGACCGAAAGGACAAGATCACGGGTACAAGCGGCTGAAATGAGTTTCCTCCGCCGGGTGGCGGGGCTCTCCCTTAGAGATAGGGTGAGAAGCTCTGTCATCCGGGGGGAGCTCAAAGTAAAGCCGCTGCTCCTCCACATGGAGAGGAGCCAGATGAGGTGGTTCGGGCATCTGGTCAGGATGCCACCCGATCGCCTCCCTAGGGAGGTGTTTAGGGCACGTCCGACCGGTAGGAGGCCGCGGGGAAGACCCAGGACACGTTGGGAAGACTATGTCTCCCGGCTGGCCTGGGAACGCCTCGGGATCCCCCGGGAGGAGCTGGACGAAGTGGCTGGGGAGAGGGAAGTCTGGGCTTCACTGCTTAGGCTGCTGCCCCCACGACCCGACCCGGATAAGCGGAAGAAGATGGATGGATGGATGGATCACAGAGACAGGTTGTTTTTGTGTTACTGTATATATTTGTTTTTCTGAAAAATCCCACTTACTATACTTTGGGTAACACAGTGGTTCTCAAACTTTTTTTGTCATCCCCCACTTTGGACAAGGGGGAGTTTTCAAGCCCCACCTGCCCCCATCGCCCCAACAGAGCGCTAATGCCAAGCTTTAACATTTTCAAATTTATTGAACATCAAGTTGTATACATTCGAACTCAATAACATAAAATAACATTAAGTTCAATAATAAATAAAATAACTGTGCAGCTGTGGTATAACTTGCATCAAGTTCAATAATAAATAAAATAACTTCCATCAAGTTCAATAATAAATAAAACAAAAGTGTTATAACTTGCATCAAGTTCAATAATAAATCAAAAAAAGTGTTATAACTTGCATCAAGTTCAATAATAAATCAAAAAGTGTTTTAACTTGCATCACGTTCAATAATAAATCAAAAAAAGTGTTATAACTTGCATCAAGTTCAATAATAAATCAAATAACTTGCATCAAGTTCAATAATAAATCAAAAAAAGTGTTATAACTTGCATCAAGTTCAATAATAAATAAAACAAAAGTGTTATAACTTGCATCAAGTTCAATAATAAATCAAAAAAAGTGTTATAACTTGCATCAAGTTCAATAATAAATCAAAAAAAGTGTTATAACTTGCATCAAGTTCAATAATAAATAAAACAAAAGTGTTATAACTTGCATCAAGTTCAATAATAAATCAAAAAAAGTGTTATAACTTGCATCAAGTTCAATAATAAATCTAATAACTTGCATCAAGTTCAATAATAAATCAAAAAAAGTGTTATAACTTGCATCAAGTTCAATAATAAATCAAAAAAAGTGCTATAACTTGCATCAAGTTCAATAATAAATAAAACAAAAGTGTTATAACTTGCATCAAGTTCAATAATAAATCAAATAAAGTGTTATAACTTGCATCAAGTTCAATAATAAATCAAATAACTTGCATCAAGTTCAATAATAAATACAATAAAAGTGCCACTTTTAAATTTCCTCCCGTTCCTCGCGCCCCACCTGTCATGTCTCTATTCCCCACCAGTGGGGCGCGCCCCACACTTTGAGAAACGCTGGGGTAACAACAGTCAATATTTATTTATTTATTTTATTTTATTTTTTTCTTATAAAATAAAAGTGAGCTTTTGTTAAACCAAATATTGTGTTTTTTTCCATATACAACAATCTATCTGGATTCGATAAGAGAATCGATAAGGAATCGGTTAGATAAGAGGATTCGATAATGGGCTCGAACTCGATCATTTCTTATCAAACATCATCCCTATGCATGCATGTGTGATGTATCATGTTGTGTACATGCATGTTCCAAATAAACTCAAACTCAAATATAGGAAAATATGTACACAACATACATCAGTGCATTTATCGTAACAATCATGCATACGCCTCAAAATATGTTTGCATAATGTTATGGTGACTTGATAAAACTGGACACATCCCAGATCGCCGCTCTTCATGTCAGACTTGGTTTTTGGATTTTTGTGTCCCAGCCTTTCTCTTCTCTCTGCCATTGGGAAATCAATGAAAAGTCATGAGAGGCAGTAAATCAGAACTGTGAAGTTTTCTTTCTTGATTGATCTTGGTGTTGCCTCAAAGCTCCTCTAACTGCTGTTTATTTGCAGGGAGGCTATCTGTTCTTATGTGTGCAGGCTGCAAAAGTGAAAGTGTTGCATTATGGATGAGGGGGTGGTGGTGCAGATAACACTACAATGCAGACAACCAACACTGCAAACCTGAGATGTTGCAAGACTCGGACCTGTAACAGGATTCTGAGTGCAACATGCTCAAATGCTATTAGTCTTACTGCTGGGGCTGGAACATGTGGCTCGCTCGCTCTTCCAGCGCAATTCGTACGTCGGTTTTCTGCACCAAAAAGAGCACCATGATCAGTTTCGTCTCATCATTTCACAGTAAAATGCACTGAAAAGTGTTCACATTTAAAACTCTACATTAGGGGGCATACTTGCCAACCCTCCCAATTTTCCCGGGAGACTCCCGAATTTCAGTGCCCCTCCCGATAATCTCCCGGGGCAACCATCCATCTTCTTCCGCTTATCCGAGGTCGGGTCGCGGGGGCAGCAGCCTAAGCAGGGAAGCCCAGACTTCCCTCTCCCCAGCCACTTCGTCCAGCTCCTCCCGGGGGATCCCGAGGCGTTCCCAGGCCAGCCGGGAGACATAGTCTTCCCAACGTGTCCTGGGTCTTCCCCGTGGCCTCCTACCGGTCGGACGTGCCCTAAACACCTCCCGAGGGAGGCGATCGGGTGGCATCCTGACCAGATGCCCGAACCACCTCATCTGGCTCCTCTCGATGTGGAGGAGCAGCGGCTTTACTTTGAGCTCCCCCCGGATGACAGAGCTTCTCACCCTATCTCTAAGGGAGAGCCCTGCCACCCGGTGGAGGAAACTCATTTCGGCCGCTTGTACCCGTGATCTTGTCCTTTCGGTCATAACCCAAAGCTCATGACCATAGGTGAGGATGGGAACGTAGATCGACCGGTAAATTGAGAGCTTTGCCTTCCGGCTCAGCTCCTTCTTCACCACAACGGATCGATACAGCGTCCGCATTACTGAAGACGCCGCACCGATCCGCCTGTCAATCTCACGATCCACTCTTCCCTCACTCGTGAACAAGACTCCGAGGTACTTGAACTCCTCCACTTGGGGCAGGGTCTCCTCCCCAACCCGAAGATGGCATTCCACCCTTTTCTGGGCGAGAACCATGGACTCGGACTTGGAGGTGCTGATTCTCATCCCAGTCGCTTCACACTCGGCTGCGAACCGATCCTGCGAGAGCTGGAGATCCTGGCCAGATGAAGCCATCAGGACCACATCATCTGCAAAAAGCAGAGACCTAATCCTGTAGGCACCAAACCAGATCCCCTCAACGCCTTGACTGCGCCTAGAAATTCTGTCCATAAAAGTTATGAACAGAATGGGTGACAAAGGGCAGCCTTGGCGGAGTCCAACCCTCACTGGAAACGTGTCCGACTTACTGCCGGCAATGCGGACCAAGATCTGACCCTGATCATACAGGGAGCGGACCGCCAAAATCAGACAGTCCGATACCCCATACTCTCTGAGCACTCCCCACAGGACCTCCCGAGGGACACGGTCGAATGCCTTCTCCAAGTCCACAAAACACATGTAGACTGGTTGGGCAAACTCCCATGCACCCTCAAGAACCCTGCCGAGAGTATAGAGCTGGTCCACAGTTCCACGACCAGGACGAAAACCACACTGTTCCTCCTGAATCCGAGGTTCGACTATCCGGCGTAGCCTCCTCTCCAGTCCAGCCTTCCCGGTAAGGTCCCGGGGAAACCATTCTCCCGATTTCCACTTGGACAGCAATATTGGGGGCGTGCCTTAAAGGCACTGCCTTTAGCGCCCTCTCTCACTTGAAACCTTCACCCCTTAAAGAGGAACATTATCACCAGACCTATGTAAGCGTCAATATATACCTTGATGTTGCAGAAAAAAAGACCATATATTTTTTTAACCCATTTAAGAACTCTAAATGGGTGAATTTTGGGGAATTAAACGACTTTCTAGTATTCGCTCTCGACATCGGGAAGCAATCCACCATTTTCTCAAACACCGAGTCAAATCAGCTCTGTTATTTTCCGTTTTTTCGACTGTTTTCCGTACCTTGGAGACATCATGCCTCGTCGGTGTGTTGTCGGAGGGTGTAACATTACCAACAGGGACGGATTCAAGTTGCACCAGTGGCCCAAAGATGCCAAAGTGGCAAGAAATTGGACGTTTGTTCCGCACACTTTACCGACCAAAGCTATGCTACGACAGAGATGGCAAGAATGTGTGGATATCCTGCGACACTCAAAGCAGATGCATTTCCAACCATAAAGTCAAAGAAATCTGCCGCCAGACCCACGTTGAATCTGCCGGAGTGTTTGAGCAATTCAGGGACAAAGGACCTCGGCAGCACGGCAAGCAATGGCCGAGCGAGGTAAACCCCCTGGATGTCTTGGCTCACACCGTCCCTTATGCCAGCGAAGATGATCAAGAGAAGAATATCGACCCTAGCTTCCCTGGCCTGCTGACATCAACTCCAAAACTGGACAGATCAGCTTTCAGGAAAAGAGCGCAGATGAGGGTATGTCTACAGAATATATTAATTGATGAAAATTGGGCTGTCTGCACTCTCAAAGTGCATGTTGTTGCCAAATGTATTTCATATGCTGTAAACCTAGTTCATAGTTGTTAGTTTCCTTTAATGCCAAACAAACACATACCAATCGTTGGTTAGAAGGCGATCGCCGAATTCGTCCTCGCTTTCTCCCGTGTCGCTTTCGTCGGTTTCGCTTGCATACGGTTCAAACCGATATGGCTCAATAGCTTCAGTTTCTTCTTCAATTTGGTTTTCGCTACCTGCCTCCAAACTACAACCATCCGTTTCAATACATGCGTAATCTGTTGAATCGCTTAAGCCGCTGAAATCCGAGTCTGAATCCGAGCTAATGTCGCTATAGCTTGCTGTTCTTTCCGCCATGTTTGTTTGTGTTGGCTTCACTATGTGACGTCACAGGAAAATGGACGGGTGTTTATAACGATGGTTAAAATCAGGCACTTTGAAGCTTTTTTTAGGGATATTGCGGGATGGGTAAAATTTTGAAAAAAACTTCGAAAAATAAAATAAGCCACTGGGAACTGATTTTTAATGGTTTTAACCCTTCTGAAATTGTGATAATGTTCCCCTTTAACAGCCGCATGCTGTCCAGGCGTCCGCTTTTCCTCCATATAAACAGCGTGTCATAATAATGTAGCGTTGGACGGATTTAACAATGGTCTTTACTCGAAGATGTCAAGAAATGCTGACACGTTGTATGATCTTTTAACTGGTTTACTGATAACGTTCATTTCAAGCGCACACACACACACACACACACACACATACAAGTGAATGCAATTCATACTTGGTCAATAGCCATACAAGTCACACTGAGGGTGGCCGTATAAACAACTTTAACACTGTTACTAATATTTCATGCAGAACGACTCTGGGCTCATGAACATTACACTTCACTCATACAAACACCCCCCCCCCCACCCCCACCCCCACACAATGCCTCTCACCACCGCTTAATTCCTCTTCGGGGTTTTGGACGGCTGAGTAGCGCTTTATAGTACCAGGCCGGCCTCCAGGGCCCCAAATCCCCCCCTGTTGCGAGTTGTTGTGATTATATGTAACATGTTTATGTGTGCTATGCTAAATGGACCAGTCTGGACCCCCTCCCGAGGGTCCAGCCTTAGACTGATATTTTTTACTCTTCCCCCCTTTCCCAATATCACCTTTTTCCCACCTTTTTTAAGGAGCGCCCTAAGTGGCTGATTCGTCGGCGGTCCCGTCTTGTCTCCCTGTAACGTATGTCTGCTCTTAGTGGGACTGTGCCCAAAATGAAATTTCAGTTCTTATGTGTCTTGTACAAACCCTGTTTCCATATGAGTTGGGAAATTGTGTTAGATGTAAATATAAACGGAATACAATGATTTGCAAATCCTTTTCAACCCAAATAATCATTAACTTTAGAATTTGATGCCAGCAACACGTGACAAAGAAGTTGGGAAAGGTGGCAATAAATACTGATAAAGTTGAGGAATGCTCATCAAACACTTATTTGGAACATCCCACAGGTGTGCAGGCTAATTGGGAACAGGTGGGTGCCATGATTGGGTATAAAAGTAGATTCCATGAAATGCTCAGTCATTCACAAACAAGGATGGGGCGAGGGTCACCACTTTGTCAACAAATGCCTGAGCAAATTGTTGAACAGTTTAAGAAAAACCTTTCTCAACCAGCTATTGCAAGGAATTTAGGGATTTCACCAGCTACGCTCCGTAATATCATCAAAGGGTTCAGAGAATCTGGAGAAATCACTGCACGTAAGCAGCTAAGCCCGCGACCTTCGATCCCTCAGGCTGTACTGCATCAACAAGCGACATCAGTGTGTAAAGGATATCACCACATGGGCTCAGGAACACTTCAGAAACCCACTGTCAGTAACTACAGTTGGTCGCTACATCTGTAAGTGCAAGTTAAAACTCTCCTATGCAAGGCGAAAACCGTTGATCAACAACACCCAGAAACGCCGTCGGCTTCGCTGGGCCTGAGCTCATCTAAGATGGACTGATACAAAGTGGAAAAGTGTTCTGTGGTCTGACGAGTCCACATTTCAAATTGTTTTTGGAAACTGTGGACGTCGTGTCCTCCGGACCAAAGAGGAAAAGAACCATCTGGATTGTTCTAGGCGCAAAGTGTAAAAGGCAGCATGTGTGATGGTATGGGGGTGTATTAGTGCCCAAGACATGGGTAACTTACACATCTGTGAAGGCACCATTAATGCTGAAAGGTACATACAGGTTTTGGAGCAACATATGTTGCCATCCAAGCAACGTTACCATGGACGCCCCTGCTTATTTCAGCAAGCCAGGTGTTACATCAACGTGGCTTCATAGTAAAAGCGTGCGGGTACTAGACTGGCCTGCCTGTAGTCCAGACCTGTCTGCCATTGAAAATGTGTGGCGCATTATGAAGCCTAAAATAGCACAACGGAGACCCCCGGACTGTTGAACAACTTAAGCTGTACATCAAGCAAGAATGGGAAAGAATTCCACCTGAGAAGCTTCAAAAATGTGTCTCCTCAGTTCCCAAACGTTTACTGAGTGTTGTTAAAAGGAAAGGCCATGCAACACAGTGGTGAACATGCCCTTTCCCAACTACTTTGGCACGTGTTGCAGCCATGAAATTCTAAGTTAATTATTATTTGCAAAAAAAAATAAAAAATTATGAGTTTGAACATCAAATATGTTGTCTTTGTAGTGCAGTCAACTGAATATGGGTTGAAAAGGATTTGCAAATCATTGTATTCCGTTTATATTTACATCTAACACAATTTCCCAACTCATATGGAAACGGGGTTTGTACATGTTAAAGAATGGACAATAATAAAGCATCCTGAATCCTGAATCCTGAACACTGTTACAAATATGTGAACCCACACCAAACAAGAATGACAAACACATTTCCGGAGAACATCCGCACCGTAACACAACATAAACACAACAGAACAAATGCCCAGAAACCCTTGCAGCACTAACTCTTTTGGGACGCTACAATAACATCTACGGCTTTTGGAGCTCAGTGCACAACTGCACACACAAAAAGAAGGAGACGAAGCAGAAGAAGGAAGACGAGACATGGCGACGACGAGTAAGAAGAAGAAATACCCTTGCAAGTTCCAAAATGATTGGAAAAAAGAATTTAATTTCATCCAGGACAGCTCGAAGGGGAAGGGGTATGCTGCCTGCACCTCAACCCCGCCCCCGCAACCACGCCCCCATCTCCCAAATTCGGAGGTCTCAAGGTTGGCAAGTATGATTAGGGGTACCACAGGGCCAAAGTGAAAATGTGCCAAAGGTCGGTGAACCAAACACAACCATTTTCACCACACAACACAAGTGAGGAATCCAGCCTCATACAGTATTATAGTACAGATCAGGGGTCCCCAAAGTTTTTGACCCGGGGGCCGCATTGGGTTGAAATCTGTCTCATTGCAGATTAGACAAACTGCCTTTTCCTTACATTGAACAAAAAAAAAAAAGTCATATGTTCACTGATGTATAAAAACTCTACACTCAGAGTCTATTCTACGTTCCCCCAACGATTTCGCCATATTTTTTTCCTTGTGCACTAATTGTCGCTTGACTTTGCGGCACGAGCGTGATGACGTCACGTTATCCATGGAAAAATGCATCTTTAGACAATATGATTTGCCTGAGCGGCTAGGATGAGTAAGAAGCGGATGGGTGAGAAAGGACAAATAAAAATAAATAAATAAAATAAAAATAAAAATAAAATATACAGGTAAAAGCCAGTAAATTAGAATATTTTGAAAAACTTGATTTATTTCAGTAATTGCATTCAAAAGGTGTAACTTGTACATTATATTTATTCATTGCACACAGACTGATGCATTCAAATGTTTATTTCATTTAATTTTGATGATTTGAAGTGGCAACAAATGAAAATCCAAAATTCCGTGTGTCACAAAATTAGAATATTACTTAAGGCTAATACAAAAAAGGGATTTTTAGAAATGTTGGCCAACTGAAAAGTGTGAAAATGAAAAATATGAGCATGTAAATTTAGATTTACATGCTTGTGCGTAAATTTACGCACAAGGACAAACCAAATTGGGATAAATGGCTGGATCCTCTACTGTTTGGAATGCGGGAGGTACCTCAGGCCTCCACAGGCTTTGCGCCTTTTGAGTTATTATACGGCAGGAAGCCGCGCGGGGTTTTGGACGTAATTAAGGAAAGCTGGGAGGAGGGTCCAAGCTCCAGCAAAAACGAAATTTAATACGTCCTCGCCGGGTTATTCCGGTTCCGGTGACCATGGATGAAGTGCTGGCTGTCCAGAGTTGGGACCTGGGGTGGACCGCTCGCCTGTGCATCGGTTGGGGACATCTCTACGCTGCTGACCCGTCTCCGCTCGGGATGGTCTCCTGCTGGCCCCACTATGGACTGGACTCTCACTATTATGTTAGATCCACTAAGGACTGTTCTTTCACAATATTATGTCACTCGACATTCATTGCTTTCGGTAACCCCCCTTAGAAAGGGGGGGTTACCCACATATGCGGTTTCTCATAGTCATTCACATCGACATCCCTTATGTGGGCTCTGTACTGAGGATGTCGTTGTGGCTTGTACTGCCCTTTGAGACTTTTTGCGATTTAGGGCTATATAAATAAACATTGATTGATTGATTGACTGACATGCGAGCAAAACGCCACACGGTGGGGCACTTGTCACGCGAGAATTTGCTCCATGCCCAGGAACGTCAGCAGCGCGTGTGTAACAGCGGGACTCCGCTAAGAACATTTTCACCGGGAGAAAAAGTGCTTGTGTTACTTCCAACATCCAGCTCAAAATTACTCGCCAGGTGGCAAGGACCCTTTGAACTTGCAAAAATGATAGTTTGAATGTGCAGGATGAGTGGAATGTGTTGAAGGTGGAATGGTTTGAATCGGGTGAAAAATGTGGAAATGGTGGAAGTTTGAAAAATGGACAATTCATTTTGAATGGGAAAAATGTCCCGGAAAACCTGGAATTCTGGGAAATGTGGGAATTTTTGGAATTTGTCAAGGGAAAGCCCGCTTTGGAGCATTCACACATACGATAACAATGTGGTTGAATCATCCTAAAAGAAGGCTTAGTGTAAAATGTACCTTAATCTGCATGCCGCTATGTAAGGTCTCACTGTTCACCAGCTGGTTGTACTGCCAGCCCCAGCCCACCTCGCCCACCAAGGCATGTTTGGGCAGAGGTGGGGGGGCGTGCGGTGCGGCCCGTGTCAGATAGGTGAGGTCGCCCGTAGCCTCGGGGGACAGGGAGCCCACACCCACGTACTGAGGGGAATGATGCAGCCTCGGCCTGTAGTTGCCGACACCATCCGGACCTTGTGTGAGTCACATGTGAGCATAAAGGGAAAGAGATGATGAAGTTTACCTCATGTTAACACCAGGCACTTACCGCAGTCAAGTAAACACCGTATTTTTCGGAGTATAAGTCGCACCGGAGTATAAGTCGCACCTGCCGAAAATGCATAATAAAGAAGGAAAAAAACATATATAAGTCGCACTGGAGCCCGGCCAAACTATGGAAAAAAACTGCGACTTATAGTCCAAAAAATATGGTAATAAATATACTATATAACTATATATATATATATAACTATATGTATATATATATATATATATATATATATATATATATATATATATATATATACACAGGTAAAAGCCAGTAAATTAGAATATTTTGAAAAACTTGATTTATTTCAGTAATTGCATTCAAAAGGTGTAACTTGTACATTATATTTATTCATTGCACACAGACTGATGCATTCAAATGTTTATTTCATTTAATTTTGATGATTTGAAGTGGCAACAAATGAAAATCCAAAATTCCGTGTGTCACAAAATTAGAATATTGTGTAAGGGTTACATTTTGAAGACACCTGGTGCCACAAACTAATCAGCTGATTAACTCAAAACACTTGCAAAGGGCTTTAAATGGTCTCTCAGTCCAGTTCTGAAGCCTACACAAACATGGGGAAGACTTCAGATTTGACAGCTGTCCAAAAGGCAACCATCGACACATTGCACAAGGAGGGAAAGACACAAAAGGTTATTGCTGAAGAGGCTGGCTGTTCTCAGAGCTCTGTGTCCAAACACATTAATGGAGAGGCAAAGGGAAGGAAAAACTGTGGTCAGAAAAAGTGTACAAGCGATAGGGATCACCGCGCCCTGGTCAAGATTGTGAAAAAAAACCCATTCAAAAATGTGGAGGAGATTCAGAAGGAGTGGACAGCTGCTGGAGTCAGTGCTTCAAGATCCACCACCAAGAGACGCTTGAAAGACATGGGTTTCAACTGCCGCATACCTCGTGTCAAGCCACTGTTGACCAAGAAACAGCGCGAAAAGCGTCTCACCTGGGCTAAGGAAAAAAAGAGCTGGACTGCTGCTGAGTGGTCCAAAGTCATGTTTTCTGACGAAAGCAAATTTTGCATTTCCTTTGGAAATCGAGGTCCCAGAGTCTGGAGGAAGACAGGAGAGGCACAGGATCCACGTTGCCTGAAGTCTAGTGTAAAGTTTCCACCATCAGTGATGGTTTGGGGTGCCATGTCATCTGCTGGTGTCGGTCCACTCTGTTTCCTGAGATCCAGGGTCAACGCAGCCGTCTACCAGCAAGTTTTAGAGCACTTCATGCTTCCTGCTGCTGACCTGCTCTATGGAGATGGAGATTTCAAGTTCCAACAGGACTTGGCGCCTGCACACAGCGCAAAATCTACCCGTGCCTGGTTTACGGACCATGGTATTTCTGTTCTAAATTGGCCCGCCAACTCCCCTGACCTTAGCCCCATAGAAAATCTGTGGGGTATTGTGAAAAGGAAGATGCAGAATGCCAGACCCAAAAACGCAGAAGAGTTGAAGGCCACTATCAGAGCAACCTGGGCTCTCATAACACCTGAGCAGTGCCAGAAACTCATCGACTCCATGCCACGCCGCATTAACGCAGTAATTGAGGCAAAAGGAGCTCCAACCAAGTATTGAGTATTGTACATGCTCATATTTTTCATTTTCATACTTTTCAGTTGGCCAACATTTCTAAAAATCCCTTTTTTGTATTAGCCTTAAGTAATATTCTAATTTTGTGACACACGGAATTTTGGATTTTCATTTGTTGCCACTTCAAATCATCAAAATTAAATGAAATAAACATTTGAATGCATCAGTCTGTGTGCAATGAATAAATAGAATGTACAAGTTACACCTTTTGAATGCAATTACTGAAATAAATCAAGTTTTTCAAAATATTCTAATTTACTGGCTTTTACCTGTATATATATATATATATATATATATATATATATATATATATATATATATATATATATATATATATATATATATATATATAGTTATATATATATATAGTTATATAGTATATTTATTACCATATTTTTTGGACTATAAGTCGCAGTTTTTTTCCATAGTTTGGCCGGGCTCCAGTGCGACTTATATACGTATATATATATATATATATATATATATATATATATATATATATATATATATATATATATATATATATATACAGAGTTTTGATGGAGTGGAAACGTGTGAACTCGTTGGGAGTTTCCTCCTCTCCCAGCTCGCTAGCCTCAACCTGAACCTTGGTATTTACTGTGATGACGGACTGGCAGTGTGTCGCGCCTCGCCAAGGAGCAGCGAGAATACCAAGAAGCGCATATGCCAAATTTTCAAAGAGAACGGCCTACGGATCACGATTGAAGCCAACAAGCAAACCGTCAACTTCCTCGACGCCACTTTCAACCTGAGAAATAACAGCTACCAACCATTCACGAAATCCAACACAACACTCCAATACGTGCACCATGACAGCAACCACCCACCCACCACCACGAAAAGAATACCTACCGAAATTAATAAAAGGCTATCGATGCTGTCATCCAGCAAAGCTGAATTTGACCAAGCAACCCCCCCGTACCAAAAAGCACTTGATGAAAGCGGATACAATTTCACCCTCACCTATGAACCCACGCCAGGAAACCAACCAAAAAAGAACAGAAAACGAAACAACATTATCTGGTACAACCCCCCATACAGCAAAAACGTCTCAACTAATATTGGCCACAAATTCCTCACTCTGATCGGCAAACACTTCCCCAAAGGCAACACCCTAAGAAAAGTATTCAACAAGAACAACATTAAATTGAGCTACAGCTGTATGAACAATATACGACAAATTATTTCAAACCACAACAAAACAATTGCAAATGAGCCGTCTGCCCCCAGACAGAGCGACTCCAAAACCAACAAAGGCTGCAACTGCCGCAAGAAACCTGATTGCCCTCTCAACGGGGGGTGCTTACAAACATCAGTCGTTTACCAATCAAAGGTAACACGCAAGGACATTAACACAGCCGACACATATGTAGGATTAACCGAGGGAGAATTCAAAACCAGATGGAACAATCACAAGGCTTCTTTCAGGAACCAAAACCTGCGGAATATTACAGAACTCAGCAAACACATTTGGGACCTCAAAGACAATAATGTTGAATATTCAATAACATGGCAAATTCTTGCATCCAGCACACCTTACAATAGTGGTAATAAAAGATGCAACCTATGCTTGAAAGAGATACTGTTTATTATATACCGTCCATACCTGTCATCCCTCAACAAGCGCAGCGAAATTGTGTCAGCATGCCGTCACATATTGAAACACCTCCTAGGTAACACATGAGCCAATCACCACGCACCTACGCCAGCCTGTACCTACCCACTGCGTGCCCTATATAAACCATGGTATGTGAATGCTTCTATTAAAATCTCCTGATGATTGAGGGAACCCCTCATGAAACAGGCCTGTAGAGATGAAGTAGTCTTGTGATTTTTTCCCACACATACATATATATATATATATATACACACAGGTGTGTTTGTTTATTATCATGTATTTATCTGGCATTATGAAATGCTCCATTCCAATGAACACCTGGCTTTTAATAAACACCTTGTACCTGCTGCAGTTTGGAAAATATGAAGTATCATTCTTTATTTGTGACAAAAAAAGAAAGAAAATATATGCTATCATTATGTGTTTATCATGTATTTATTTGAGCTCATTATAAAAGGCTCCATTCTGATGAACACCTGGCTTCTAATAAACACCTGGCAGTAGTTCTGTAAATATTAAATATAACTCTTTATTCTTGGCAAAAACTACAAAAAGTAAACTGTCATTATGTGTTTATATAATATATGTTTTATTGTTAGGAAATTACAAGATATATACAAGTATTATGTGTTGCGGAAGACGTGTGTTTATTGTGGAATTGATTTCAAATATTTATGAAATGCTCCATTCCAATGAACACTTTGCCTCGAATAAACACCTTGTACCTGCTGCAGTTCAGTAAGAAAAACGAAAAAAATGATACTATCATTATTTGTTTATCATGTATTTATTTGTGATCATTATGAGAAACTCCAATCCAGTAAATACCTTGCCTCAAATAAAAACTTGGCTGCAGTGTAGTCAATATAAAGTATGATTTTAATGTAAAAAAAAAAAAAGACTACAAAATATATACTATCATCATTTGTTGCAAAATATTGTTTGTGTTTAGTGTGTGTTTATTTGAGATCATTACAAAATGCTCCATTCCAATGTGCACCTTGCCTCGAATAAACAATCGCTGCAGCTCAGTGAGACAATAGCAAGAAATATACTATTATGAAGAGTTTCTAATCTATTTATTGGGGTTTGTTTTTTTTTTAAAGATATTCATTCAAATTAGCACTTTATCTCCAATAAACAGCTGGCATGCTCTCTAATTGTGAGTAAAAATATGGTCAAAAATCATCTAAATTGATTAGCTGTCATTCATAAAGCGTGAGTACTCTGTATTACCTGTAAAGATCATTCTTTGTCCAGTCGGTGTCGCTCCTTTGCTCTTGTGTGTCATTTCTGTTCTGTTGCTTTCAGGGCCAAGTTGGCATAAATAATGCAGCCTGCTGGGAGATTACGTGTACTGCTCTGTCCATAGGGTCGTGGTCCATCGTCATGGCAACCAGGCCTGGTGAGGTAGTTGGGTGCTTTTTTTTTTTATTAAACGACTGTACATCCAACTCATGTTGTCGGACTAAAAACAATAAAACACAATATGACTATGATACAGGGTTGTTAGGGCTGTCCCTATACCAATATTTTGGTATCTTTTTGATACTTTTCTAAATAAAGGGGACCACAAAAAATGTCATTATTGGCTTTATTTGAACAAAAAACATACGGTACACTAAACATATGTTTATTATTGCAGTCGAAGAACTATATATAGTCCTTAAGCAAACAAAGACTCCTAATTAGTCTATGCAGTAACATATTGTGTCATTTATACACCTATTATTTTCTACACATTATGAGGGACAAACTGTAAAAATTGATTATTCATCTACTTGTTCATTTACTGTTAATATCTGCTTATTTTCTGTTTTAACATGTTCTATCTACACTTCTGTTAAAATGTAACAATCACTTATTCTTCTCTTCTTTGATACTTGACATTAGTTTTGGATGATACCACACATTTAGGTATCAATTTGATACCAAGTAGTTACAGGATCATACATTGGTCATATTCAAAGTCCTCATGTGTCCAGGGACATACAGTATTTACTGACTTTATTAACATAATATACATTTTTTTTAAACTATAGAAGATGAATATTGATGTAATCATAGTAGTATGGACTAGATACACTCTTGTACTTGGTATCATTACAGTGGATGTCAGGTGTAGATCCACCCATGGTGTTTGTTTACATTGTGACGGCGGTGAGCTATTGTATCCTCCTACGGTGTGTAGTGAAGCATGTTTAGCTGTTCAGTGTTGGGTTAATTAACTGAAATCCAGTAACTAGTTACAGTTACTAGTTACATTATTTCAAAAGTAACTCAGTTACTAACTCGATTACTTACACCAAAAAGTAATGCGTTACTGTGAAAAGTAGCTATTTAGTTACTTCTTTTTTTCTTGTTTTGTTTTAAAGCTCCCATTAATGCCCTACTAGTGTCACGACGTGGACTTTGCGGGGGGTTTGTTTTCCCGAGATGCAAGAAAAGTTGGATCAGACATGGCGTGACATGATTTATTTTAATACTAACAAAAAAAGAACAAACAAAAAGCGCGCACAAGGCGGAGAACAAACTTGGCTAAGAAAACAAAAACGAATACTTTGACGTAAACTATGGACATGAAACAAAACTTACGTGGCATGGCATGAAGCGAACATTCGCTTGAAAATAAGTCAGCACAGAGCATGGTACAGAGGAGCAGGGGTAACAGGGGTAATGTCGCCAGGACGACTAACAGAAAAGGACGGGCTTAAATAACAGTGACACGATTAACACAGGTACGTGTGTCCAAATGAGCAACAGGTGAAACTAATGGGTGACCATGGAAACAAAACAAGGCAGTGAAAAAGCAGGAACTAAGTGTCCAAAAACCAAACAGCACATGGCCAAACAAAAACATGATCAAAAGACATGACAATTAGCCTTCATTTCAGTACTGTTATTGCACTGGAGAATAACACAATCTGTTGATCAGCGCTAGGATTTTTCAAAATCCATCAAGTCATGAAAATGGGGTCCTACAGCAAATTTTTGGTGTCCCACTTTTTTGTGAGCGTTTAGAAGAAAAAAAAAGATAAATGTATGCATTATCCTGTTATATCTCACATTATATATTGTGTTTTGGAAAAAGGTTGTCATAAACGTTACTTAATTCATTAAAAATAATAAAGAAAGAAAACAAATGTGTATACTGTCGGAGGCAGATATTTACATATATCCGTATTTAAGTGTTACTTCTTTAATTTCATAATCATATTACAAAACAGCTAGTGTTTTTCTTCCAATTGTGGTCTTTTGGTTGTCTGCAAATACTGTGTGCTAACCTTGAGTGTGGAATGTAAGGAGGAGAGGTACTCCTTCTTTTATCTCTTCTTGAGTCCAGGTGCAGAGGACAATGGGCATGTGTTTGGGCTGGAAAGACAAGACCGCAAGGGTGGGAGGGAGAGAGACTTTATAGAAGAGAAGGTTTCCATTTTTTAGATCAGACCATCTTAGCTGCGTGATTGAATGTTCTATGCTGGACTGGTCTCATTTATATTTACAAAGCTTTGCAAATATATTACAAAATACCTATTCTGTCTCTGGCGGTTCTTTTACTCAGCTTTAAGTGTTGTAAAGAGCTTGGGAGCGACGACCAGAAACTTGAATTCCCTGGGAGGAACAACTGGTCAAAACGCAACAATTCATATGTAAATGTATTCAGTTATAAACATTCATTCACTTTCTTCTTTCCTTCGTGAATCTAAACTTTACCGCTGCTGGTAGTTTTTTCTATGTTTTTATTAAATAAGTTGTATTTATTTCAGTATAAAAGTGTAAAAAGTGTTTTGCTTGGGTCATGAAATGATGATAATGGTGTGCCAGGGCATACATACATTTTATATTTAAATCTCTGGAGTCTACATCAACTTCACATCTATCCCTCATTTCAAAATGTTTGAGTTTTTTTTAATGTTGTTTTTTTGTTTGTTTGTTTTCCGCCCTTTTTTGTCAAACAAAACTATGTTTTTAATGGCAAACACACAAAATATGCAAAATCTTCCAACAAAAATATTTTTCAAGGTGGAATATTTGGTGTGAAGTAATCGGAACCTTGGATAGGTCAATAATTCATAATAACATTGATTTTGATTCAATATTATGTTTTGAGCAATGACAGTTTGAAAGAAATTGATTAACTTAAACAAGTTAAAAAACATATTGGGGTGTTACCATTTAGTGGTCAATTGTACGGAATATGTACTGTACTGTGCAATCTACTAATAAAAGTCTCAATCAATCAATCCACTCCCTCGCTCTCTCTGTCTCTGCCCCTCCCTCACCAATGCTGCTGCGTGCGCACAATTTGTTTTGTTTTTAACCCCTTTTTAACCCTGGACGTGCATTGAAAATACACGCAACCGTAACTCAAAATGCCGGACATTTGAGGTATTTAAGAAACTCCGCCCGGACAGCCCCGCAAAAGAGTACATGTCCGGTGAAAAGAGGACGTATGGTCAGTCTAGAATATCTCCATGTTAAGAAACTCGGCTTCAGCTGCACTATGATGTCTTGTTAGTAAACACAGACACGCCCCCCCCCCCCCCCCCCACACACACACACACACAGCGCCTCTTCTCTTGTCCCCATTGTGACAGAGGAAGAATCAGAAGGACGACACTGCAACTCTCCAATAAAACACACTCAGATCTTCTGTTTTTAGCCGATACTACATAAAAAAAATAACGTAAAATAACGCAGTTACTGAGTTACTGAATATAAAAAATCCTGTGTGTTAGAAACTCACCTTTTTTGTCGCCATGGAGGCGAGGATTAGTGATTTAGAAGTAGCTAAAACACTGTGGATGGATGTTAGCTGCTAGCTAGCTAGCCATGTCTTAAAGCACCTCTTCCTGAGGGTGTTTCAGTGTTATAACTTCACCTTTATCTTTACTTTTTAAGCCAAAATGCGTCCGTTCTCCCTTTTCTGTCTACACACTGTGTCTGCTTGTAAGTACTCTGTGTGTGTGCGCTGCCCAACATGCTCCTCTGCTCATAAACCCAGCAATGCCACGACGTGACGACGCGCCGTCACGCCTGTTGAAATAAATAATAATAAATTGTGAACTGGTACTTTCCAAACAGAGTATAGTACCGAATATGATTCATTAGTACCGCGATACTATACTAGTACCGGTATACTGTACAACCCTAAGGGCCGCACGGTGGCCTTATGGTGAGCATGTGACCCTGAAATGAGTTTGGATGTAAACAATCCACAATATTAATATTATGCCTGCGACATACTAAAATATTTAATCCACAATATTAATATTATGCCTGCGACATACTAAAATATTTAATTGAAAATACTAAAACAAAAAAAGAAAGAAAAGCTGACTAAAAGACCAAAAATGAGCAATGCAGTGAGAAAATATTGCAATATTGACATTAATAACACAGAGTTTTGTACTTTAAAACTGTCATGGCTCAAAAAATGATAAAAACGTACAATCAATGGATCGATCTGAAGTTGAGATAGATATTCAAGAATTGAAAGTAAAGATCAAATGTTTTGATGCATGACTTATGTTTAACATAACCTTGGGGGGTCCTCTCCAAGGTTTCTCATAGTCATTCACATCGACGTCCCACTGGGGTGAGTTTTTCTTTGCCCTTATGTGGGCTCTGTACCGAGGATGTCGTTGTGGCTTGTGCAGCCCTTTGAGACACTTGTGATTTAGGGCTATATAAATAAACATTGATTGATTGATTGATTGATTGATTGCTCAAAAATAAATAATCAACCAAATGTAATATAAAGATTTTTTTTTTCTATTTAAGGCTCCAATTACTTCACATCAAAATATCCCACTTTGAACATTTTTGGGGGAAATGTTTGCATATTTTGTGTTTTTCCTATTAAAAATTGCTTTTTTATTTTATTTTATTTTTTATTTTTTCCCATTAATCATCATCAAATAAGGAGGGCTTTGACAACAAAGGGCATAATACAACAAATAATTGAAACTTCATGTCACCGGACGGATCTGAACGTAATCAAATATGGATTAAGCGTTGAAAGCAAAAAAGTATAAAACAAGTAAAGGAGTAAAAAAAAAGATAAATGACTTAGTTTTAAAGCTTTAATGACTGAGATCCATGCTTCAAAACTCACCAAATTGGACACACACATCAGGACTGGCGAAAATTGCGATCTAATAAAAAAAGCAAACCCCAAAACTCAAAATTGCTCTCTAGCGACCCTTAGGAATAAAACACAGACAAAACTGCCTGTAACTTCCAGTAGGAATGTCGTAGAGACATGAAACAAAAACCTCTATGTAGGTCTTACTTAGACCTACATTTCTTATATTGACAACCCCCAGCACAAATCTACAAGAAGTTTGCAATTCCCCCTTCAAAACAAAAAATTTGTAAAAACCGGTCACCTTTTTTCAAACATTATCTCCTCTGAGCGCGTTTGTCGTGTCGGCCTCAAACTAGCACAGGAGAGAGATTGAACCCTTCTGATTAAAAGTTGACCAAAGAGTTTTAATTACTGCTCCGGTTTGGATTTTATGTGCCGTCAAAATCAGTCCCGCCCATCGCTGCTTGCAGCTTTAATTAGTTTTGCAATCATAAGTCGAGCAGATATTTAAGAACAGTATTTATCTTTATATTAACAAAATATATTTTTGGAATACATATAATATTATGATTTAATATAATTAAATAATTTAATATAATATTTTGATTTTGATAATATTGAATTTTAAAAGATATGCAATTTCATGCGGTACATAATTTTTAATGTCAAAAGGAAAATAAATATATTTATTAAGAAAGAAGAAAATTAAGCATATTATTAACACAATGTCACGACCCAACTAGGACTCTGGACACAGATGCAGGATTTCTGAAAACAGAAGGGCAGGGGGTCCAAAACGGGCTATCAAAAGAGATCTAACCTGACTACTAAACTAATAAAAATATTAACAACTCAAACCTGTTTTGTTAGTATTCATGGTGTGCACTTCTGCCCCATCGCTTTTTGTTACACTTTTTGGACTTATTACATTTATTCCTTTTTGTATTTCAAACTTGCCTCCCGTCTCTGCATCCTGGGGTCACCCCCCCTTGACCAGTTCATAACAAATATATTGTATTGGTTTTTGAAAATGAAAATGATGAAAATATATCATTATCAAATGCTTTCACTTTTCAGTGTGCGGCCCTCAGGGGAAAAAGTTTGTACACATTGAGGTATTTGTATTGAAGAATTGATGTTAAGGCTTTGCCAAAAAAACTCATCTGAACTCACATTTACACATACTTGTCAACCTTGAGACCTCCGATTTCGGGAGGTGGGGGGTGGGGGCGTGGTCGGGGGTGGGGCACGGCGTGGTTGGGGGCGTGGTTAAGAGGGGAGGAGTATATTGACAACTAGAATTCACCAAGTCAAGTATTTCATATATATATATATATATACATATATATATATATATATATATATACATACATATATATATATATATATATATATATATATATATATATATATATATATATATACACATATATATATATATATATATATATATATATATATATATATATATATATATATATATATATATATATACATATATATATATATATATACATATATATATATACATATATATATATATATATATATATATATATATATATATATATATATATATATATATATATATATATATATGTGTATATATCCTGAAAATATGCAAACAAAACTGTGTTTAGATAATTGATACTTCAAACTTGCATAAATAAATATTAAGGAATATAACATAACTTGGCTTCTGAGAGCTTCAAAATGTAATGAATAAAATGCTAAAGTTGTTGATAAACAAGCAATTATTTTAATAATTAAATATGGTCATTTTAAATGAATTATTATGATTGTTTAAAATTAAATTAATTATTTCAAATATGTTTATTTTAATGTATAATTCTATGGCTGGATGTAATAAGGAGTCAGAAAAAATACAAATAAAAATAAAATTAATTTTGATGTTTTTAGCAAAATATAGTAAAGATTTATTAAGTTTTTTTAATTTAAATTAATAAATATATTTATTTTTAGGTAAGATAAACATAATAATACAATTTATCTCTAGTCTGGATGATTTATTTATTGTCACCCTGTTGTCCTCCCGTCGTGAAAAAAGGCTGTCCTCACTCAGGTCCGCATGGAGCTGGAGGGGGCGTGGCCTCCAGCCCCGGCTGAAAATCGGGAGATTTTCGGGAGAATATTTGTCCCGGGAGGTTTTCGGGAGAGGCGCTGAATTTCGGGAGTCTCCCGGAAAATTCGGGAGGGTTGGCAAGTATGCAATCTCATTTCCTTAATGACACATTTTATAGATTTGACTCAAGGTTGCACTTTTAGAATATGTCCACTAGAGATGCGCGGATAGGCAATTATTTCATCCGCAACCGCATCAGAAAGTCGTCAACCATCCGCAATCCACCCGATCTAACATTTGATCAGAACCGCATCCGCCCGCCATCCGCCCGCACCCGCCCGTTGTTATATATCTAATATAGACGATGCAAGGCATTAGTGAGGTTATAAAGCTTTTGCCTGTTAAAGAAAGGAGACTGATCCAATGCAGCACAGACATTCGCGTGCCACGCTGTCACGACCCAGACGCACACCAGTGCGCAATCATATGGGAGCCGCGCTGAGCGCACCTCCAAGCGCGTCTCGCTGCCGGCGACGGCCGGGTATATGGGCCCGACGCTCCAGCGCCATCCATTTTCAGGGCTAGTTGATTCGGCAGGTGGGTTGTTACACACTCCTTAGCGGGTTCCGACTTCCATGGCCACCGTCCTAGCTGCTGTCTATATCAACCAGGGTGAGCCCCACCCCTTTCGTGAGCGCACTGCGCGCGGAGTGACCCCTGTTACGCGCCCCCGGCAACAGGGGTGGCGGGCAGGTAAGCTACGCGGGCGGAGCGCGCGGAGTGACCCCTGTTACGAGCCCCCACCTCAGCTACGGCTCCCGGTGGGGCCCTCACGAGGGGAAGGGGCCTCGGTCCCTTCTCCGCTCCGTAAAAGTGTCCATCTCTTTTTTTTTTCTTCTTCTGTTGTGGCATATGCTGCAGGTGCCTGCTCGTTTTTCGTATGTGGGTAACAACATTTAACTATGTATATATATTTCCCAATTGGTTTAACTGCCACCCGCCTGAATCTATTTAAAATCTAATTTTTTTTTATTTCAACCACCCGACCCGACCCGATCCGCGGATAATCCGCGGACTCCGCGGTTGTGCCCGCAAACCGCGCATCTCTACTGGTTAGGGTTTTTTTTTTGGACTCACAGGGTGCACACTCTAACCACTACTTACCACAATCGTGGTTCTAACACAGTTTTTCTTAAAACTAACATTGTTTGCAAGTAGATGTTCCAAACAATCAGGTAATGCATTTTTTATAAAGAAAAAAAACACTGAATTGACCCCGAAAATTAGCCAAAAACAAACAGTGCAATGCATTGTGGGTACACGTTGGCAGCCATTTTAACTGTCTCGCTCCCGTTGAATTCTGGGGGAAAACATTAGAATAGAATAGAATGGACTTTATTGTCATTATATTTGCATATAACGAGATTAAGGACTCCAACTTAAGGTGCGGTAGTGGGAACAAATATGGGGTAAAAATAAATTAAATTACACAACTGGTAATAAAGAAAAAACTAACAATTGAAATAAACAGACTACTATCCAATACAAATAATAAGCAATCCTGTACAATATACAAAACACTATAGAAATACAAAATACTGTACAATATACAGAACAAGACAAGAGTACCGGAGTAATAAATAACAATCAGTGTCGGACGTATTGCACTCGAAGGGTAATATTGCACAGTAGTGTATTAGGGTAGGATATTGTATAGGGGTGAATTATTATTATAAGTTAGAGTTCAAGATGGCGACAGCTCTGGGAAAGAAGCTGTCTCTGAGCCTGTTTGTTCTGGCTCTGATGCACCTGTAGCGCCTGCCCGATGATTTTTTTTGTGCAGTCTTTATGATCCTCTGAATCGCCTGTTTGTCTGCTTCAGTGCAGCTGGCGTACCACACTGCTATGCAGTACGTCAGCAGGCTCTCGACAGCCGAGCGATAGAAGGTCACCATCAGCTGCCTCTGCAGTCTGTTCTTCCTCACCACCCGAGGGTGCTTACAATAGCAATGTATTTAGGTGCCTTTAACTACTTTGTACTTTTTACAACTACAAGAAGTTGCAACACCTTTACCTGAGAAGAAGCAGGTCATGTCTTACCAGAGGTGGGTAGTAACGCGCTACATTTACTCCGTTACATCTACTTGAGTAACTTTTGGGATAAATTGTACTTCTAAGAGTAGTTTTAATGCAACATACTTTTACTTTTACTTGAGTATATTTATAGAGAAGAAACGCTACTTTTACTCCGCTACTTTTATCTACATTCAGCTCGCTACTCGCTACTAATTTTTATCGATCTGTTAATGCACGCTTTGTTTGTTTTGGTCTGTCAGACAGACCTTCATAGTGCCTGCGTTTCAACAAATACAGTCACTGGTGACGTTCAATCCGTTCCACCAATCAGATGCAGTCACTGGTGACGTTGGACCAATCAAACAGAGCCAGGGGTCACATGACCTGACTTAAACAAGTTGAAAAACTTATTGGGGTGTTACCATGTAGTGGTCAATTGTACGGAATATGTACTGTACTGTGCAATCTACTAATACAAGTTCCAATCAATCAATCAAAAGTGTGAAGGAAAAAAGACAATTTTTTATTTCAACCGTACACCCCGTCAAAAGCCTAAAGACTGACTGCACAGTTCCTGTCTTCACAATAAAAGTGCCGCTCCATCGCGCCTGCGCTTTCAAAATAAGAGTCTCCGAAAGCCTGCGCAAACAAGCTAGCAAGCTACGGAGTTTGCCGCCAATGTATTTCTTGTAAAGTGTATAAAAACAAATATGGAAGCTGGACATATAAGATGCCAAAAACCAACCACTTTCATGTGGTATTGGACAGAAAGGAGGAACTTTTTTCTCCTCCATTTGAAAACGTGGACGTTTGTCATCACTACTGTCTGATTACAATCAATGCAAGTCATCAGAATCAGGTAATACACCAACTTATATTATTGTCTTCATGAAAGAAAGGAATCTATATGTGTTAAACATGCATGTATATTCATTAAAACACTATTAACATGTAAACAAAAACGGCAAAAATATATATATAAATTATATACTGTATATATCAATGTATGTATACATATATATATGTGTGTGTGTATATATATATATATATATATATATATATATATATATATATATATATATATATATATATATATATATATATATATATATATATATGTGTGTGTGTGTGTATATGTTACTCATCAGTTACTCAGTACTTGAGTAGTTTTTTCACAACTTACTTTTACTCAAGTAAATATTTGGGTGACTACTCCTTACTTTTACTTGAGTAATAAATCTCTAAAGTAACAGTACTCTTACTTGAGTACAATTTCTGGCTACTCTACCCACCTCTGTGTCTTACTACCAGTGTGGCTCAGCGTGTAGAGCACCCACAACTTGAGGGTTCCTGGTTTGATTCCAGCTTCAGCCGTTTGTGTCCTTGGGCAAGAGCCTTCACCCAGACTGGTATAAATGGACTTCACCAACACTAACTTTCAATGTATGGCTTTCTCAATGTGAAGTGCATGGAAACCATTTTGAAATAGCACTTTAAAAATATTATTCATCAAATTGCACTTTAAAAAAACATGAGGCAGAGAAATGTTTGGACTTCTTTTCTGAACATTATCTTTTTGTTAAACTGGCATGTTCACTTTTTTTTTAGTCAATTTTGCAGCAGAATACCTCAATTTCCTATAACATGGTACTTGACAAATGCTAACTGTTAATATGCTAACTGTTAGCTGTATGCCTCAGAGTCATACAACTTGGTTCCTGGCACATTCTAACTGTTAGCATGCTAATGTTAGCATCTCTGTTTGGCTTATCAACACCAAGATGGCCCCCTTAACAGTCTATCTACCCGATTTTTCAGAAAGTTTGGTGGTGGGTCAATAGGGCGTTGAAAAGGACGTGACTGCAATACGTCGTGCGTGTCTGCCGACTGGCGTGAACCCAGAGTTGCACGGAGGTGCGAGGGTTTCTTCATCAATGCTTGCAGCTTTACTTGAAAATTAATTCTTATAAAAGATGTTGTCATTCATCAGGTCATTGTAATCCTAGGCCTATGGCATTCATTCATCACAACTGGACTGTTTGGATTGTCTTGGAAGATGTTTGATCTCTCATCTGAGTAGACTTCATCAGTTCATGCTCATAGACTTAGATTGGTCACATCTAGTCTTGGACTTAGATTGGTCACATCTTGTCTTGGATTTAGATTGGTTAGATCGATTCTTAGATTTAGATTGGTCACATCTAGTCTTGGACTTAGATTGGTCACATCTTGTCTTGGATTTAGATTGGTTAGATCGATTCTTAGATTTAGATTGGTCAGATCTAGTCTTAGACTTAGATTGGTCAGATCTTGTCAAGCGGCTGGTGCCAGTACCTCAGTAGGTTTCATTAGTTCATGCTCATTGACTTAGATTGGTCAGATCTTAGACTTAGACTTAGACTTAGACTTAGACTTCCTTTTTATTGTCATTCAAATTTGAACTTTACAGCACAGATAAGAACAAAATTTCGTTACATAAGCTCATGGTAGTGCAGGATAAAAAAGCAATAAGGTGCATGTATAAATACATAAATAGGTTACTGTACAGATAATTATATTGCACTTTTTCACATGCGTCCACGTTTATGGATGTATGTTGTATTGTCTTTTTTATTCCAGCGAGTTAATCCATTTTGGGGGGAGTTGAGGGGATAATTTAATTATGATGCGTTCAAGAGTCTTACGGCCTGAGGGAAGAAGCTGTTACAGAACCTGGAGGTTCTGCTTCGGAGGCTGCGGAACCTCTTTCTAGAGTCCAGCAGTGAAAACAGTCCTTGGTGGGGGTGGGAGGAGTCTTTGCAGATTTTCTGAGCCCTGGTCAGGCAGGGGCTTTTTGCGATCTCCTGGATAGGAGGAAGAGGAGTCCTGATGATCTTTTCCGCCGTCCTCACCACTCTCTGGAGAGACTTCCAGTCTGAGGCACTGCAGGCTCCAGTCCAGACAGAGATGCTGTTGGTCAGCAGACTCTCTATAGTGCCTCTGTAGAATGTGCTGAGAATAGGGGGAGGGAGCTGTGCTCTTTTCCTCCCACGCAAAAAGTGCATGCGCTGCTGAGCTCTTTTTACAAGAGCTCCGGTGTGTAGGGACCAGGTGATATTGTCAGTTATCTACACTCCCAGGAACTTGGTGCTGCGTACTATCTCCACCGCTGTGCCGTTGATGTAGAGTGGAGCGTGGCTGGACTGGTGCGTCCTGAAGTCAACGATGATCGCCTTGGTCTTGTTGACATTCAGGACCAGGTTGTTGGTTCTGCACCAGTCAACCAGATGTTTCACCTCTTCCCTGTAGTCCATGTCGTTGTTGTCACGGATGAGGCCCACTACTGTCGTGTCGTCCGCATACTTCACAATGTGGTTAGTAGGGGACCAAGTGCAGCAGTCATGAGTCATCAACGTGAACAGCAGTGGACTCAGGATGCAGCCCTGGGGGGAGCCAGTGCTCAGGGAGATGGCACTGGAGGTGTTGTTGCCCACTCTCACAGATTGGGGTCTGTCTGTGAGGAAGTCAAGCAGCCAGTTGCATAGGGGGGTACTGAATCCAAGGGGGGCCAGTTTCCTCACCAAGTGCTGCGGGATGATGGTGTTTAATGCTGAGCTGAAGTCCAGGAACAACATCTGCACGTGTGTGTCCTTTCCTTCCAGATGTTCTAAGCTCAGGTGGAGTGCAGAGGAGATGGCGTCCTCTGTGGAGCGGTTAGGGCGATAAGCAAACTGGTATGGGTCGAATGTGGGGGGAAGTCTGGAGACAATATATTCCTTTACCAGCCTCTCAAAGCACTTTATTATGATGGGGGTGAGTGCAACGGGGCGATAATCATTGAGTGAGAAGATTGTGGGATTAAGATCTGGTCTTAGATTTAGATTGGTCAGATCTAGTCTTAGACTTAGATTGGTTAGATCTAGTCTTAGACTTAGATTGGTCAGATCTAGTCTTAAACTTAGATTGGTTAGATCTAGTCTTAGATTTAGATTGGTTAGAACTAGTCTTAGACTTAGATTGGTCAGATCTTGTCAAGCAGCTGATGCCAGTACCTCAGTAGGCTTCATTAGTTCTTGCTCATAGACTAAGATTGGTCAGATCTATTCTTGGACTTAGATTGATTAGCTCTAGTCTTAGACTTAGATTGGTTAAATCTAGTCTTAGACTTAGATTGGTTAAATCTAGTTTTAGACTTAGATTGGTCAGATCTTGTCAAGCCGCTGATGCCAGTACCTCAGTAGGCTTCATTGGTTCATGCTCATAGACTTAGGTTGGTTAGATTGAGTCTTAGATATGGATTGGTTAGATCTAGTCTTAGACTTAGATTGGTCAGATCTAGTCTTAGACTTAGATTGGTCAGATCTGGTCTTAGACTTAGATTGGTTAGATCTAGTCTTAGACTTAGATTGGTTAGATTTAGTCGGGGACTGATATTGGTCAGATCTTGTCAAGCGGCTGGTGCCAGGACCTCAGTTGGTTACATTAGTTCATGCTCATAGACTTAGATTGGTCAGATCGGGTCTTAGACTTAGATTGGTCAGATCTAGTCTTAGACTTAGATTGGTCAGATCTAGTCTTAGACTTTGATTGGTCAGATCTAGTCTTAGTCTTAGATTGGTTAGATCTAGTCTTAGACTTAGATTGGTCATATCTTATCAAGCAGCTGATGCCAGTACATCAGGAGGCTTCATTAGTTCTTGCTCATAGACTTAGATTGGTTAGATTTAGTCTTAGACTTAGATTGGTTTGATCTAGTCTTAGACTTAGATTGTTCATATCTAGTCTTAGACTTAGATTGGTTAGATCTAGTCTTAGACTTAGATTGGTTAGATCTAGACTTAGACTTAGACTGGTCAAATCTTGTCAAGCGGCTGGTGCCAGTACCTCAGTAGGCTTCATTACTTCATGTTCATTGACTTAGACTGGTCAGATCTAGTCTTAGACATAGGTTGGTCAGATCTAGTATTAGATATACATTGGTTAGATCTAGTCTTAGATATAGATTGGTTAGATCTAGTCTTAGACTTAGATTGGTCAGATCTTGCCAAGCGGCTGGTGCCAGTACCTCAGTAGGTTTCATTAATTCATGCTGGTAGACTTAGATTGGTCCGACCTAGTCTTAGGCCATGTCTACACTAAGTCGTTTAACCCCTTAAACAAATAATTATTTAGCCTAAGCCCCGTTTCAGCCACACTAAACCAGCGTTTAAGGTCCATAGATGATTATGACTATGACGTGTGCATTTTCCGCGCATGTGTACTAGGTCACGTTGCGCCGGCGGACGAAGGGGGGAGGGGGTCTTGAACGGTGGCATTGTTGTGTGTGGACACGGATAAAGTTAGG